>NC_084555.2:56862500-56882500 GCF_033978685.3 Nerophis lumbriciformis | reverse complement strand
ATAATGATAAATGGGTTATACTTGTATAGCGCTTTTCTACCTTCAAGGTACTCAAAGCGCTTTGACACTACTTCCACATTTACCCATTCACACACACATTCACACACTGATGGAGGGAGCTGCCATGCAAGGCGCTAACCAGCAGCCATCAGGAGCAAGGGTGAAGTGTCTTGCCCAAGGACACAATGGACGTGACTAGGATGGTAGAAGGTGGGGATTGAACCCCAGTAACCAGCAACCCTCCGATTGCTGGCACGGCCACTCTACCAACTTGACCACGCCGTATATATACAGTATATATATATATATACTGTGTATGTATATATATATATATACTGTGTATATACATATATATAAATATTAATATACTGTGTATATATATATATATATATATAAATATTGCTGTAAGTATACTTTTAACCCAGCTAGGGTTGCAAAATTCCGGGAATATTCAAAGTTGGAAACTTTCCATGGGAATGAATGGTAAATGAATGGGAATAAACATTGAATGCAACATGCTAGATCTTGCAGCATGATTATTAACTAAAACAACCTGATTTCATGCAAATTCAGTAGAATTTCAACCCTGCACTGTGCATTCCTCCATCACATGTGCAGTGCATTCCTCAATCACATGCCCAGATAATTCCCAGCATGCAACACACTACAGCAGGGCTATTGAGGCCACACTAGTATTTGAGCCCAAGGACTTCATCCAGTCAGGTAAGTGTTGATGGAGTAAATATATTTGATCTATGGTATTTAAGCTAGCTATGTTTATGTACCACCACAGTCTCATAATGAACCCAAAATATTTCTCCGTTAGCCTTGATGCTCATTTTCTCTATGTTAAATCCCATTCATTTATGCTAACAACATTAGCGATCCGAATTGACCTTTTTTGTGATGTGTAACGTTCCATCCATCCATCCATTTTCTACCGCTTGTCCCTTTTGGGGTGGCGGGGGGTGCTGGAGCCTATCTCAGCTGCATTCGGGCGTAAGGCGGTGTACACCCTGGACAAGTCGCCACCTCATCGCAGGGCCAACACAGATAGACAGACAACATTCACACACTAGGGACCATTTAGTGTTGCCAATCAACCTATCCCCAGGTGCATGTCTTTGGAGGTGGGAGGAGCCTATCCCCAGGTGCATGTCTTTGGAGGTGGGAGGAGCCTATCCCCAGGTGCATGTCTTTGGAGGTGGGAGGAAGCCGGAGTAGAACCCACGCAGTCACGGGGAGAACATGCAAACTCCACACAGAAAGATCCCGAGGCCGGGATTGAACTCACGACTACTCAGGACCTTTGTATTGTGAGGCAGACGCACTAACCCCTCTTCCACCGTGCTGCCCAGTTGAAGTAGCAAATAGTAAATGAAAAGGTGTAGTTTCCTCTGCTAGCCATTCTGTTGTCAACAAGAATGTAGCTTCTAGTTTGATTTAGCATGCTGATTGACTGTTCATTTATTCATCGAGCCTATTTCTATTCATTTGTTCATCAGTCAAATATTTTTAAAGACTACTCTAATTATTTAGCTGACTATTTATATGTGTGTGTGGCATTGCATTAGTCATTTACAAGCTTCTCATCTTATTCTACACAATAAGATGGACGCTGTCCAACCTTGAATAATCAAAAAATGGTCACAATTTCCAAACTTCCCAAGCTTAACTTCCCGTGGTAAATTTCGGGAAAGTTTCCTGAAATTTACCGGAAACTTTCCACCCCTTTGCAACCCTAGACCTAGCACATTTGCTCACATTTTCAGTAGACACATAATAAATTCATAAAAGAAGCAAACTTCATGAATGTTTTTTGTGAGCAACAAGTATGTGCTCCAATCACTACATCACAAAAAAATAAGAAATGATTGTAAAGTCAAGACAGCCATGACATGATGTTCTTTACAAGTCTATGTACACTTTTGACCAACATTGTGTATACACACACACATATATATATATATATATATATATATATATATATATATATATATATATATATATATATATATATATATATAAAATGATTATTAATTCATAATGAATCATTTCTACTTCATGGAAATGTATTTACTATGGTCAGGTCTGGAAGCAGTTAACAGTGATAAACGAGGGATTATTGTATTAAAAACGTTATTTTTTGATTATTAAATATTTGTTTACGTTGCCAATTAATTGAATTGGAAATCATTGAGCAAAATGAAGTATTTGGAAACATATGAATATAAATATGCATTAAACAAAAACAAACACAATTATTGTTGTTATTGTTAATGGCTTTAGCCGCAGTATAAAATTGTGTTCATTTGGCTTTTAAGTAAACAAATAAAACAATTTTCATCATTGATATTTTTGTCATTGCTGTGCATTGAGTTATTTATTAATGTTTTTATTAATATTATTTTTAAGTGAATTTATTCTATTGAACAATTTCAACGAAAACAGTCAAGTGATTAAAAATAACTTTATTTATTAAATACATTGTATTGTTTAATACTAATTGTGTAACCTTTACAAAACTTAATATAAATTAACATGAATAGAAAATAACAGATAGATATTAATGAATTGCATTCAAACAAAAGTTGTTTTTTATCGTATATCCATATAGTTTGTATTAATTTATGTTATAAAACATTTATTATTATTTATATTAAATTGGATAATAATAAGAGAAAGTGGAGCGAGAGTAAAGAGTGTGTAACCAATCTGTGGTTATTTCATTATGAAGTATAACAATTATAGATAACAAATATACAATTATTATACAATAAGTATAGTAGTAACGACACTAATGATAATAAGAACGGTCCGCTATAGATTTTGGTTCTAAAAAAAAAGTTTGTAAGGAGAGCAGGGGAGTTTCCATCACTTGTTTTTACTTCAACCTTAGAGGATGACATCATTGCTGCAGGAAATGACATCACTGCTCAAACATCAGCCAAGTTCTTTAAAGACTGCAACATGCTCTCGTTAGCATGATGTCTGAATGCAACACATACTCTTTATTGTTATCATTTTTAGCCGTATCAGTGTATTATTACATCATTATTAGCAGTATCAGTGTATTATTACATCATTATTAGTAGTATCAGTGTATTATTACATCATTATTAGCAGTATCAGTTCATTATTACATCATTATTAGCATTATCAGTGTATTATTACATCATTATTAGCATTATCAGTGTATTATTACATCATTATTAGCAGTATCAGTGTATTATTACATCATTATTAGCATTATCAGTGTATTATTACATCATTATTAGCAGTATCAGTGTGTTATTACATCATTATTAGCAGTATCAGTGTATTACATCATTATTAGCATTATCAGTGTATTATTACATCATTATTAGCAGTATCAGTGTATTACATCATTATTAGCATTATCAGTGTATTATTACATCATTATTAGCATCCATCCATCCATCCATTTTCTACCACTTATTCCCTTCGGGGTCGCGGAGGGCGCTGGAGCCTATCTCAGCTACAATCAGGCGGAAGGCGGTGTACACCCTGGACAAGTCGCCACCTCATCACAGGGCCATTATTAGCATTATCAGTGTATTATTACATCATTATTAGCAGTATCAGTGTATTATTACATCATTATTAGCAGTATCAGTGTATTATTACATCATTATTAGCAGTATCAGTGTATTATTACATCATTATTAGCAGTATCAGTGTATTATTACATCATTATTAGCAGTATCAGTGTATTATTGCATCATTATTAGCAGTATTAGTGTATTATTACATCATTATTAGCAGTATCAGTGTATTATTCCATCATTATTAGCAGTATCAGTGTATTATTACATCATTATTAGCAGTATCAGTGTATTATTGCATCATTATTAGTGTATTATTACATCATGTCAAGTAAAAAGTCAACTTGGATGAAGTTAAGAGGAGCAACTTAGCTTATTAGGAAGACAAAAACTTGGTGAAAGTCTCAGCAGACTGCTGATTGAATTGTGTCATTGGGAACTTGAAGCATGGCACTTGTTGTCTGTGGTACAGAAGAAATACACGAAGATTGCAAATAACATGTTAGCATTAGCCTATTGGCTAAATGAAGTGTGGTTATGAGTCGCACAAAAACACAATGACTGTGTGCAAAGTTACACAAAACTTTGTCGTTTGTCTTAAAAGTTTACACGCATTTTCTAGCCTTTCTGTCCTAATACTAAAGGGAGGTTAACTTCTTTTTACACTTGTATGACAGCTATAAACGTTAATATTAGTGTCCTGATACAACTTTTTCACTTCTGATATTGGAGCCTTGAGTATTAGCCGATACCGATACTGACCTAATATGATATCAGCAGGAATGAGACATAACGTATTTTCCCGACTATAAAGTGCACTTAACATCTTTTTGTTCTCAAAACTCCACAGTGCGCCTTATAACCCGGTGTGCATAATGTACAGAATAAATCTGGTTGTGCTTACCAACCTCGAAGCAATTTTATTTGGTATATGGTGTAATGATAAGTGTGACCATTAGATGGCAGTCACACATAAGAGATATGTGTAGACTGCAATATGAGTCAAGTAAACAACAGCAACATTTGATATGTTCCATTGAAAATATAGAACATTACACACGGCGCTCAAAAATGTATGAAAATGTTTTAGTAGGACTTTGGTAAGCTATGAAGCCACACCGCTTGATGGATTGTACTGTGCTTCAACATAGGAGTATTATTATGCTGTGTGTATAAGGTAAGACATATTATCTGACCTTTTGTTTCACAATATTATGCAAAAGCAACTTTTCTTATCTTCTGGTACCTGCTGATCTGTATTTGTTATCTGCATAAGTCCTGAAAAATTGTGCGCATCCGCCTTTGTAGTTAGTGTCCACACCGTAGTGGATAATCTTCTTCTTTTTCTCTATCTTCTTGTTATGTGACATTCATCCTCCACTGTTGTCATTTCTAATATAAAGTAGTGTAAAGTTCTAACTTATATCTGTCAGTAAACTCACCATGAAAGCACTAAAACATACCGGTGTAGTGACTTTACATTATTCACCCAAGGAACTTTACTTATTAGAGAGTTCCGGTCGGACGTTTTTTCACGGGACACATTTCCTGTGTTGTAGTTTCCGGATGAGGAGATGCTGCTCCGTTATTGATTGAAGTAAAGTGTGAATGTCATTAAAACAGTTAGCTCCATCTTTTGACACTTCTTCCACTCCCGTCCTTGCACGCTACACCGCTACAACAAGGAGAAGACGCTGTCCAAGTGGAGGCACGTAAATAAGAGTGCCCACAAAACGGTGCATCCTGAAGAGACTGTCAGAAAGTGAGTTGAAGATGATGAGTGAAACATCATCTATGCAACATTTTGAGCAAAGAAGCAGCATCACATGTTATGTAGACCACATTTAGAAAAAAAAATAGTAATATGACTCCTTTAATGCTCCTTAATATATGAAAAAAAGATTGAAAATAGAGCATTCATCGGCAGTGCGCCTTATAATCCGGTGTGCTTTATGGTCCGGAATATACGGTACTTGTATTATTTTGTGGTGTTATAAAAAGGTTTGATCAAGTGGAATGAGTCAAACAGAGAACAATGATAGGTATGGAAAACACTAACTTCATTATTATGACTTATGCTGTCTTTAAGTTGAAGTAGAGTGGTTATTGTTTACTTGGCGACACTTAGTGGCCATAATAATTCAAGAAATTAAGCTTATGACGCAGTAAGTTGAATGCGGACACATTTGTTACTGGATACTTTCTAATACACTTTTGCCTTGGAGACGTTGTAGTAATATGTAACTATAATGTGCTGTTTTTATTCTTCAATGAATATTAGTAGTAATATGCAACTATAATGTGCTGTTTTTATTCTTCAATGAACATTAGTAGTAATATGCAACTATAATGTGCTGTTTTTATTCTTCAATGAATATTAGTAGTAATATGCAACTATAATGTACTGTTTTTATTCTTCAATGAATATTAGTAGTAATATGCAACTATAATGTGCTGTTTTTATTCTTCAATGAACATTAGTAGTAATATGCAACTATAATGTGCTGTTTTTATTCTTCAATGAACATTAGTAGTAATATGCAACTATAATGTGCTGTTTTTATTCTTCAATGAATATTAGTAGTAATATGCAACTATAATGTGCTGTTTTTATTCTTCAATGAATATTAGTAGTAATATGCATGTTTATCTTTCATCAATGATTGGACTAAATGGAAGAAGTGAAATGCTGGCTATACATGACTTTTTAAATGTGACTCATGTAATATTAGTGGTATGGAACACATGAGTTGTGAGGGTGAAGAAGCTTGATGCTGCTAAAAAGCAAGAGTTGGCTCTCAGCTTGTAGTGACATCATCAGCAGCCGCTCCTTTTTTCTTTTTTTCTCCTCACCTTTTCATCTGGAAGCTTTTAACTCAGCTGGAGGCGCTGAGCTGGCTCTGCGTCACCGTGGAAACCAGCAAAACATGTTTATGAGCACGGTGAGGGAGATGAATGAGAGTTATGTAATCATGCTGGAACTCCTTCATATAGATTATAGATTGCAACAATATCAATTATACATGTTACATTTATAAATACATCAACATGATTGATATGAATACGTTTATACTTCAATACATTCCATCCAATGAAAAACTGCAATCATAATTGAACAAAGTGACTATGATGGAGCATATTTTAATACTGTACTCTTATCAAATATTATTTTATTTTAGTGACACGCCCAGTATTAGTCTATTACACTTAACAGTAAGATACAATAACCAATAACAGTATTCATGTTATAACAGTGTTTATTTTATACATACTGTATATAAAAATGTGTGTGTGTGTGTGTGTGTGTGTGTGTGTGTGTGTGTGTGTGTGTGTGTGTGTGTGTGTGTGTGTGTGTGTGTGTGTGTGTGTGTTTGTTTGTATATGTGTATATGTATATATATGTGTGTATATGTATGTATGTATATATATGTGTGTGTATATGTATATATATGTGTGTATATGTGTGTATATGTATGTATGTATATATATGTGTGTGTATATGTATATATATGTGTGTATATGTATCTATGTATATATATGTGTGTGTATATATATATATGTGTATATATGTATGTATGTATATATATTTTATATATATATATATATATACACATATATGTGTATATATGTATGTATATAAATATATATATATATATATATATAAAATGTGTCTATAAATATGTATATACATATATGTCTATATGTATATACAGTATGTGTGTGTGTGTGTGTGTGTGTGTGTGTGTGTGTGTATATGTATGTATATATATATATATATTTATTTATATACATACACATATATGTGTATATATGTATGTATATAAATATATATGTATACATGTATATATGTATATACATATATATATACAGTACATATACTGTATATATATATTGTATATATACGTGTGTGTATATGTTTATATATGTATATATATATTATATATATATATATATGTATGTATGTATATTTGCGTATATATATTATATATATATGTATATTTGTGTATACGTATATATATGTATATTTGTATATATCTATATATATATATATATATATATATATGTATATATATATATATATATATATATATATATATATATATATATATATATATATTTAAGCTGTAAAAAAAATTACTTTAAAAACTACAGTAAGCAATTGCTATTTAACAATTGCTTACCACATGTTTTCTTGTGTTTTTGTGGCAAGTGGTTTCTGACATTGAGGGATTTTGTCTTTGTGCTTCTTTGCAAACTGCATGGAAATGAACCACGCCGTGTGTTGGAACTAGCTTTTTAACAGATTGTGTTTAAGTGTGTTGGAACTAGCTTTTTAACAGATTGTGTTGAAGTGTGTTGCAAGCAGCTATTTAACAGATACGGAGCATTTAAGGCTCATTTTGAATAGCTCACTTGAAGGAACATGTTGCAGGAGGCCATGTTGGGAGTTGTCTAGTGGAAGCTTGTACAAATACTTTCAAGTTAAAATCCTCACATGTCTCAGAAACACAGTACCTACATTTTGTAGGTACTAGTATTGGTGAGGCAGCACGGTGGAACAGGGGTTAGTGCATCTGCCTCACAATACCAAGGTCCTGAGTAGTCCTGAGTTCAATCCCAGGCTCGGGATCTTTCTGTGTGGACTTTGCATGTTCTCCCCGTGACTGCGTGGGTTCTACTCCGGCTTCCTCCCACCTCCAAAGACATGCACCTGGGGATAGGCCCCTCCCACCTCCAAAGACATGCACCTGGGGATAGGCCCCTCCCACCTCCAAACACATGCACCTGGGGATAGGCCCCTCCCACCTCCAAACACATGCACCTGGGGATAGGCCCCTCCCACCTCCAAAGACATGCACCTGGGGATAGGCCCCTCCCACCTCCAAAGACATACACCTGGGGATAGGCCCCTCCCACCTCCAAAGACATGCACCTGGGGATAGGCCCCTCCCACCTCCAAACACATGCACCTGGGGATAGGCCCCTCCCACCTCCAAAGACATACACCTGGGGATAGGCCCCTCCCACCTCCAAAGACATGCACCTGGGGGATAGGCCCCTCCCACCTCCAAACACATGCACCTGGGGATAGGCCCCTCCCACCTCCAAAGACATGCACCTGGGGGATAGGCCCCTCCCACCTCCAAAGACATGCACCTGGGGATAGGCCCCTCCCACCTCCAAAGACATGCACCTGGGGATAGGCCCCTCCCACCTCCAAAGACATGCACCTGGGGGATAGGCCCCTCCCACCTCCAAACACATGCACCTGGGGATAGGCCCCTCCCACCTCCAAAGACATGCACCTGGGGATAGGCCCCTCCCACCTCCAAAGACATGCACCTGGGGGATAGGCCCCTCCCACCTCCAAAGACATGCACCTGGGGATAGGCCCCTCCCACCTCCAAAGACATGCACCTGGGGATATATACTTATATGTATGTTTGTATATCTATCTATATATATGTATATATGTATGTGTGTGTGAGTGCATTACATATAATTATAGTAACATTAATTTAGTTTAGTTTTTTGCAAAACTGATTGATTTATATAATGAAATGTGAAAATAATAAAACTCAGTCATTTTTATTCTATAGTCATTTTTATGTTTTTTTTAATGTAATTCCTATTTCTCCCCTTCAAAGGTGAAATATACTTCCTGTGTGTAGTCAGCTGCTGCCCTCTAGCGACGACAGGCTGCTAGTGTCAGTTGTTGAAAACATTACTGACTTGTAGCACCATCTAGTGGACGACTTTGTGAGTAACGCACACATTGAAAGTGAAACTCTTTATGATGCATTATTATGTCAACAACCATCACAAAAATGAACATCATGAAAATATAGTTGAAGTTCCCGAGGGAAGATTTTTGCAGGACAAACTTACTGAAGCTGTTGAAAGTTAACAGCTTAGTAGCAGTTGTTGAGAAAGTTTAAAAAAAAAAGGTTTTAAAAATCCACGTTTTTTTATAAACCAAATAAATATTTTCCAATGGAAAAAAAAGAGATTTTTACTATGTCTGACAAATAATTTAGTTCACATATTTGTTGTTTATATGTGATTAATACTATTTGTTTTTATTAACCATTTTTGTTCTTGAATATTTAAAATGTGCCACTTCTTTTCTTCTATTATTCTTCTTTTAAAGTTTTTATTTAATTTTGTATTTTAGTTGATTAAAGAACTTAAATACATTTGGGCACTTTCAAATACATTTATATTAGCCTGTATGTAATGTTGTATATACTTTCTTCGTAACAAAGTAGCGTGTCAAGAGGATAAAGATGAAAAAAAAAAAAAAAAGATGAATGTGATACTACAATGTCATTTTCACGGAGGTTTGTTATCATTACATTTTATATGAATGTATGATATTATTTTTTATTTTTTTTAATTGTTATCTTTATTTGTATACCATTATACTTTGGTAAGGAAAAATGACAGTATGATGGGCACTTTAATTGGAAAATATATATTGATTTATTAATGGTATTTACTTGTATTTTGTATCGTGTTATTTATTTTCAATATATTTGCTTTGATTAAGTCTAGAGGCGTTAATTATGTTAGATCATTATACATTTCAACTTTACAGGTGTGGAAATGACCAGCCTGGAAGTGGTCAAATGTGTGGTGAGTTCAAGGAGGCTGGGAGAATGGAGTGAGTTTTGTCATGTGACGTTGACTTCATTGTGTGTCTGCTCTGTTGCAATGGTGTGTTTGCGTGCCTCTCGAGAGGAAGCGGAAGCATTTCCTGCGGTTGGCACGGTAACCCTGGGGGGGCACCCCGCCCGGTCTAAGGGTAGTCTTGTTGCCATGGCGACGGAATGGACAATCGCTGGGCGGGTCTCTGATTTTGGCTTTAAGGTTCCTGTTTGTCATCGACATGTTTTATTCCACAACTTCTATTGCACAACTCTTATTCTTTTAACCTTTCTTTTATCCGTTCCACAACTTTTATTCTTTTAACCTTTCTTTTATCCGTTCCACAACTTTTATTCTTTTAACCTTTCTTTTATCCGTTCCACAACTTTTATAAGTCTCAGCAGACTGCTGCATCAAACACTAATGTTAGCGGCTAGCGCTAGCAGGTTGTTTAACTCTGGAACTGACGTGTTGAAACCCATCAGACTTTCCACTCCTGCATTGTCTGTGGTACACAATAGGGAATAAAATAAGGATTGGAGCTCCTGCATTGTCTGTGGCACAGAATAGGGAATAAGGATTGGAGCTCACATGTCAGCATTAGCCTATTAGCTCAATGAAATGTTGCACAAAAACACAATCATTGTGTGTGCCATCTTACGCTAAACTTTGTCATTTGTTTTAAAAGCTCAGATTGTGAGCATTTTGTAGATTTTATATCGTAATACCTAACAGAGGTTATTCCACACTTGACATTCTTTTAACTTGTATTTTATTTGTTCCACAACTTTTGTTGCACAAGTTTTATTCTTTTAACTTGTATTTTATTTGTTCCACAACTTTTGGTCAACAACGTTTACTCCACGACTTTTTGTTGCTTAACTTTTGTTTCACAACATTTAACTCCACAACTGTATTCTGCATTTTTATTCAACATTTGTTCCATAACTTTTATTCCACAACTTCTGTGGCATATATTTTGTTCAACAACTTTTTCCAACAACTTCTGTTCAACAACTTTTTTCCACAGCTTTTGTTCCATAATTTTTGTTCCACAACTTTTGTTCAACAATCATCTTTGTTCCATACATGTATTCCACAACTTTTATTTCACGACTTCTGTTTAATAATTTTCCCCCACACTTATATTCCACAACTCTTATTTTTACAACTGTTGTTCCATTACTTTTATTCTACACACAAACACACTTTTTCTAAAAATGTTTCCCCATAACTTTTATTCTAAAAACACACACACACACACACACACACGCACACACACACACACACACACACACACACACTTTTATTACACACACACACACACACACACACTTTTATTCCACAACTTTTGTTCAACAACTTTTATTCCACAACTTCTGTTCCTTAACTTTTGTTTTTACATTTTTCCCAAAACTTTAACTCCACAACTTTATTCTGCATTTTTATTCAACATTTTTTGTTATACAACTTTTGTTCAACGTTTGTTCCCTAACTTTATTTCACAACTTTTGTTCCACAACTTTTATTCTTCAACTTCTGTTCCTTAACTTGTTTTTAGAACATTTTTCCCAAGACTTTAACTCCACGACTTTATTCTGCATATTTATTCAACATTTGCTCCATAACTTTTATTCCACAACTTCTGTGCCATATATTTTGTTCAACAATTTTTTCCAACAACTTTTGTTCAACAACTTTATTCCACAGCTTTTGTTCCATAACTTTCCTTCCACAACTTTTGTTCAACAATCATCTTTATTCCATACATGTATTCCACGACTTTTATTTCACAACTTTTGTTCAATAATTTCCCCCCACACATTTATTCCACAACTCTTATTTTTACAACTGCTGGTCCATGACTTTTATTCTACACACAAACACACTTTTTCTAATAATGTTTCACCATATCTTTTATTCTACACACACACGCACGCACACGCATAGACACACACACACACACACACACTTCTATTCCACAACGTTTGTTCGACAACTTTTATTCCACAACTTCTGTTCCTTAACTTTTGTTTTTACATTTTTCTCAAAACTTTAACTCCACAACTTTATTCTGCATTTATATTCAACATTTTTTGTTATACAACTTTTGTTCCCTAACTTTATTTCACAACTTTATTTCACAACTTTAGTTCCACAATTTTTATTCTTCAACTCCTGTTCCTTAACTTTTGTTTTTACAAAATTTTTCCCAAGACTTTAACTCCACATCTTTTGTTCCACGACTTTTAGTCCACAACTTTTGTTCCACAACTTCATTCTGTATTTTTATTCAATCAATCAATCAATGTTTATTTATATAGCCCTAAATCACAAGTGTCTCAACGACATCCTCGGTACAGAGCCCACATAAGGGCAAGGAAAAACTCACCCCAGTGGGACGTCGATGTGAATGACTATGAGAAACCTTGGAGAGGACCGCATATGTGGGTAGGCCAGTGCAGGTGAGCCAGTATAGGTATATATATATGTATATATGTATATACAGTATAGGCGTAATATG
This sequence comes from Nerophis lumbriciformis, assembly GCF_033978685.3. Classification (NCBI taxonomy): domain Eukaryota; kingdom Metazoa; phylum Chordata; class Actinopteri; order Syngnathiformes; family Syngnathidae; genus Nerophis; species Nerophis lumbriciformis. The sequence continues at coordinate 56,869,762 of NC_084555.2, read as the reverse complement.
ATCAAACTTTCTTGTTCTTGGCAAGAGTCTAGCAGTCGCATTTTGTACCAACTGTAATCTTTTAATGCTAGACATAGAGAGACCCCAAAATAATACGTTACAGTAGTCGAGACGAGACGTAACGAACGCATGAATAATGATCTCAGCGTCGCTAGTGGATAAAATAGAACGAATTTTAGCGATATTACGGAGATGAAAGAAGGCCGTTTTAGTAACTCTCAATGTGTGACTCAAAGGAGAGAGTTGTTTTAGTAACGCTCCCAATGTGTGACTCAAAGGAGAGTGTTGTTTTAGTAACGCTCCCAATGTGTGACTCAAAGAAGAGAGTTGTTTTAGTAACGCTCCCAATGTGTGACTCAAAGGAGAGAGTTGTTTTAGTAACGCTCCCAATGTGTGACTCAAAGGAGAGAGTTGTTTTAGTAACACTCTTAATGTGTGACTCAAAGGAGAGAGTTGTTTTAGTAACACTCTTAATGTGTGACTCAAAGGAGAGAGTTGTTTTAGTAACGCTCCCAATGTGTGACTCAAAGGAGAGAGTTGTTTTAGTAACGCTCCCAATGTGTGACTCAAAGGAGAGAGTTGTTTTAGTAACGCTCCCAATGTGTGACTCAAAGGAGAGAGTTGTTTTAGTAACGCTCCCAATGTGTGACTCAAAGGAGAGAGTTGTTTTAGTAACGCTCTCAATGTGTGACTCAAAGGAGAGAGTTGTTTTAGTAACGCTCCCAATGTGTGACTCAAAGGAGAGAGTTGTTTTAGTAACGCTCCCAATGTGTGACTCAAAGGAGAGAGTTGTTTTAGTAACGCTCCCAATGTGTGACTCAAAGGAGAGAGTTGTTTTAGTAACGCTCCCAATGTGTGACTCAAAGGAGAGAGTTGTTTTAGTAACGCTCCCAATGTGTGACTCAAAGGAGAGAGTTGTTTTAGTAACGCTCCCAATGTGTGACTCAAAGGAGAGAGTTGTTTTAGTAACGCTCCCAATGTGTGACTCAAAGGAGAGAGTTGTTTTAGTAACGCTCCCAATGTGTGACTCAAAGGAGAGAGTTGTTTTAGTAACGCTCCCAATGTGTGACTCAAAGGAGAGAGTTGTTTTAGTAACACTCTTAATGTGTGACTCAAAGGAGAGAGTTGTTTTAGTAACGCTCCCAATGTGTGACTCAAAGGAGAGAGTTGTTTTAGTAACGCTCCCAATGTGTGACTCAAAGGAGAGAGTTGTTTTAGTAACGCTCCCAATGTGTGACTCAAAGGAGAGAGTTGTTTTAGTAACACTCTTAATGTGTGACTCAAAGGAGAGAGTTGTTTTAGTAACACTCTCAATGTGTGACTCAAAGGAGAGAGTTGTTTTAATAACACTCTCAATGTGTGACTCAAAGGAGAGAGTTGTTTTAGTAACACTCTCAATGTGTGACTCAAAGGAGAGAGTTGTTTTAGTAACACTCTTAATGTGTGACTCAAAGGAGAGAGTTGTTTTAGTAACACTCTTAATGTGTGACTCAAAGGAGAGAGTTGTTTTAGTAACACTCTCAATGTGTGACTCAAAGGAGAGAGTTGTTTTAGTAACACTCTTAATGTGTGACTCAAAGGAGAGAGTTGTTTTAGTAACACTCTTAATGTGTGACTCAAAGGAGAGAGTTGTTTTAGTAACACTCTTAATGTGTGACTCAAAGAAGAGAGTTGTTTTAGTAACACTCTTAATGTGTGACTCAAAGGAGAGAGTTGTTTTAGTAACACTCTCAATGTGTGACTCAAAGGAGAGAGTTGTTTTAGTAACACTCTTAATGTGTGACTCAAAGGAGAGAGTTGTTTTAGTAACACTCTTAATGTGTGACTCAAAGGAGAGAGTTGTTTTAGTAACACTCTTAATGTGTGACTCAAAGGAGAGAGTTGTTTTAGTAACACTCTTAATGTGTGACTCAAAGGAGAGAGTTGTTTTAGTAACACTATTAATGTGTGACTCAAAGGAGAGAGTTGTTTTAGTAACACTCTTAATGTGTGACTCAAAGAAGAGAGTTGTTTTAGTAACACTCTTAATGTGTGACTCAAAGGAGAGAGTTGTTTTAGTAACACTCTCAATGTGTGACTCAAAGGAGAGAGTTGTTTTAGTAACACTCTTAATGTGTGACTCAAAGGAGAGAGTTGTTTTAGTAACACTCTTAATGTGTGACTCAAAGGAGAGAGTTGTTTTAGTAACACTCTTAATGTGTGACTCAAAGGAGAGAGTTGTTTTAGTAACACTCTTAATGTGTGACTCAAAGGAGAGAGTTGTTTTAGTAACACTCTTAATGTGTGACTCAAAGGAGAGAGTTGTTTTAGTAACACTCTTAATGTGTGACTCAAAGGAGAGAGTTGTTTTAGTAACACTCTTAATGTGTGACTCAAAGGAGAGAGTTGTTTTAGTAACACTCTTAATGTGTGACTCAAAGGAGAGAGTTGTTTTAGTAACACTCTTAATGTGTGACTCAAAGAAGAGAGTTGTTTTAGTAACACTCTTAATGTGTGACTCAAAGGAGAGAGTTGTTTTAGTAACACTCTCAATGTGTGACTCAAAGGAGAGAGTTGTTTTAGTAACACTCTTAATGTGTGACTCAAAGGAGAGAGTTGTTTTAGTAACACTCTTAATGTGTGACTCAAAGGAGAGAGTTGTTTTAGTAACACTCTTAATGTGTGACTCAAAGGAGAGAGTTGTTTTAGTAACACTCTTAATGTGTGACTCAAAGGAGAGAGTTGTTTTAGTAACACTCTTAATGTGTGACTCAAAGGAGAGAGTTGTTTTAGTAACACTCTTAATGTGTGACTCAAAGGAGAGAGTTGTTTTAGTAACACTCTTAATGTGTGACTCAAAGGAGAGAGTTGTTTTAGTAACACTCTTAATGTGTGACTCAAAGGAGAGAGTTGTTTTAGTAACACTCTTAATGTGTGACTCAAAGGAGAGAGTTGTTTTAGTAACACTCTTAATGTGTGACTCAAAGAAGAGAGTTGTTTTAGTAACACTCTTAATGTGTGACTCAAAGGAGAGAGTTGTTTTAGTAACACTCTCAATGTGTGACTCAAAGGAGAGAGTTGTTTTAGTAACACTCTTAATGTGTGACTCAAAGGAGAGAGTTGTTTTAGTAACACTCTTAATGTGTGACTCAAAGGAGAGAGTTGTTTTAGTAACACTCTTAATGTGTGACTCAAAGGAGAGAGTTGTTTTAGTAACACTCTTAATGTGTGACTCAAAGGAGAGAGTTGGGTGGAAGATAATACCCAGATTCTTTACTGATTGGCCTTGTGTAATTGTTTGGTTGTCAAATGTTAAGGTGGTATTATTAAATAAATGTCGGTGTTTAGCAGGACCGATAATCAGCATTTCCGTTTTCTTGGCGTTGAGTTGCAAGAAGTTAGCGGACATCCATTGTTTAATTTCATTAAGACACGCCTCCAGTTGATTGTTTAATTTCATTAAGACACGCCTCCAGCTGACTACAATCCGGCGTGTTGGTCAGCTTTAGTGGCATGTAGAGTTGGCTGTCATCAGCATAACAATGAAAGCTAACACCGTATTTGCGTATGATGTCACCTAGCGGCAGCATGTAAATACTAAAGAGTGCAGGGCCAAGAACCGAACCCTGAGGAACTCCACACGTTACCTTAACATAGTCCGAGGTCACATTGTTATGGGAGACGCATCGCATCCTGTCAGTAAGATAAGAGTTAAACCACGACAAGACTAAGTCTGACATACCAATACGTGTTTTGATACGCTCTAATAAAATATTATGGAAAGCAGCGCTAAGATGAAGAAGCAGCAACATAGATGACATCCATGGTTAGCAGTAGATCATTAGTCATTTTTGCGAGGGCTGTCTCCGTAGAGTGATTTGCCCTGAAAGCGGACTGAAAGGTTCACAGAGATTGTTAGACACTAAGTGTTCATTTAGCTGCTGGGCAACAACTTTTGTTCCCTAACTTTGTTCCACAAGTTTTGTTCCACAACTTGATTCTGCATTTTATTCAACAATTTTTGTTCAATACCTTTTATTCTACAACTTTTGTTTAACAATTTCCCCCCCACACTTTTTTACATAACTTTTGTTCCTTAACTTTTATTTTTACTTTTGTCCCAGGACTTTAACTCCACAACTTTATTCTGCATTTTCAACTTTTGTCCCCTAACTTTATTTGAAGTTAAAGTTAAAGTAGTAATGATAGTCACACACACACACTAGGTGTGGCGAAATTATCCTCTGCATTCAACCCATCCCCTTGATCACCCCCTGGGAGGTGAGGGGAGCAGTGAGCAGCAGCGGTGGCCATGCCCGGTAATCATTTTTGGTGATTTAACCCCCGATTCCAAGCCTTGATGCTGAGTGCCAAGCAGGGAGGTAATGGGTCCCATTTTTTATAGTCTTTGGTATGACTCGGCCGGGGTTTGAACTCACAACCTACCCATCTCAGGGCGGATACTCTAACCACGAGGCCACAACTTTTGTTACACAACTTTTATCCCACATCTTCTGATCCTTTTGTTTTTACATTTGTCCCACAATTTTAACTCCACAACGTTATTCCGTATTTTATTCAACAATTTTATTTTGCGACTTTTGTTCCACAACTTCATTCTGCATTTTTGTTCTACAACTTTTATCCTTACAACTTGTTTATGTTTACCATAAGAAGATAGAGTACCTCCAAAAAAGGGGGCCAGCGGGGGATGTGGGGGATCGTTTTATGACTGAAAGTTTCGAGGGGTTTATGACCCCCCCCCCACACACACACACACACACACACACAACAGGTGGCAACGGGTATTGTTTTATGACCCCCTCAATCCATTTTGTTCAATTACTTTATCCCACACATTTTATTCAACAACTTTTGTTCCACAACTTCATTCTGCAATTGTATTCAACAATTTTCGTTTAATACCTTTTATTCTACAACTTTTGTTTCACAATTTCCCCCCACACATGTATTCCACAAATGTTGTTATACATTTTTTTTGCCACAACTTTTGTTCCTTTTGTTTGTTTTTATAACATCTGTCCTAGGACTTTGACTCAACAGCTTTATCCTGCATTTTTATTCAACAACTTTTGTTCCACAACTTTTGTTTCACAATTTTTGTTTCCTAACTTTATTCCACAACTTCTATTTCACAACTTTTGTTCCACAACTTTATTCTGCATTTTTATTCAACAACTTTTGTCCCCAAACTTCATTCCACAACTTTTATTAGACAACTTTTGTTCCACAACTTCATTCTGCATTTTTATTCTACAATTTCCGTTTAATACCCTTTATTCTACAACTTTTGTTTAACAATTACCCCCCACACTTTTATTCCACAAATGTTGTTATACATTTTTTATTCCACAACTTTTGTTCCTTTTGTTTGTTTTTACAACATTTGTCCCAGGACTTTGACTCGACAGCTGTATTCTGCATTTGTATACAACAACTTTTGTTCCACAACTTTTGTTTCACAATTTTTGTTTCCTAACTTTGTTCCACAACTTTTATTTCACAACTTTTGTTCCACAACTTTATTCTGCATTTTTATTCAACAACTTTTGTCCCCAAACTTTATTCCACAACTTTTATTTGACAACTTTTGTTGCACAACTTAATTCTGTATTCTTATTCAACAACTTTTGTTCCACAACTTTTATCCTTACAACGTGTTCATGTTTACCCTAGCTGTGTCCAAGTGTGTGTTGATTTTGTCTTGGCGTGAAAGGTTCCTTCAAAAGGAAGAGGATTCAGGATCACACGATGATTATATTCCATATTCTTTGTTCCACACATGCAGGAGTCCATGAATGTCTTGTTAGAACACCGGCTCCAATTTGACAGCAAGCTGCAACCAACGCATCCAAATCCATCCAAAGTGTGAAGCCGCTTCTAAGATTCTAATCCTCACCACCATGGTGGAAAATAAACTAAGTAGTATTATCACTGGAGAAGTGGAGGAAAAGGAATGGCTAACATGCTTGACACAAACTCACCGAACAGGACGACAGAAGAAGCTAACTGCTAAAGCTTTGATGTAAAATAGGCTTGATCCATCCAGATGTCAATAATATCAATAGTGTCAGTTAATAAATGATACAAATATGATGATATCGATATTTTTACTATTATCAATTCTTTCTTTTTTTGTTGTTGTTTACAAAGTAAGGAATGAAGTATTTGGATCCAGGAAGTCTTTGAGGGCAAACCCAAAATTATTTAAATGGGAGCCAATTTAGTTTTTGTTTTTGTTTACTTACAGTTGTATTTTGTCAACAGCATGACATGATGCATTCAATACCACACATTGAATACATCATGTGGTTTACAATATTTAGAAAAAAATAATAATAATATGACTCCTTTAATGTGCCCTATAATCCGGTGCGCCTTATATTTGAAAAAAGATCAAAAATAGAGCATTCATGGGCAGTGCGCCTTATAAGCCGGTGCGCCCTATGGGCCGGAAAATATAATATGACATGTTCTATGCAACTGTTTACTTTCATTACTCGCTATGAAACATTTTCACGTCAATTGTCAAAGTATCCTCATCCCATCCCAGGCCAAATCTGTCCTCCAAACATAAACCTTCGCCGCGTTGGAGTTCTCTGAACCTTCCTTGAACGTCTGCATATGGAATATTAATAAGTGCTGATTCATCACTCTGTCCCAAAATAAAAACACATATGGAATATTAATAAGTGCTGATTCATCACTCTGTCCCAAAATAAAAACATATGGAATATTAATAAGTGCTGATTCATCACTCTGTCCCAAAATAAAAACACATATGGAATATTAATAAGTGCTGATTCATCACTCTGTCCCAAAATAAAAACACATATGGAATATTAATAAGTGCTGATTCATCACTCTGTCCCAAAATAAAAACACATATGGAATATTAATAAGTGCTGATTCATCACTCTGTCCCAAAATGACCTCTTTGGAATGATTTCCTCTTAGTTGGCCCCGCCCACTCACATGGAACTAACCTCTTTTTTTATTCAAGACACTTGTCTGACCCCCCCATACTGTGTGTGTGTGTGTGTGTGTGTGTGTGTGTGTGTGTGTGTGTGTGTGTGTGTGTGTGTGTGTGTGTGTGTGTGTGTTGGCGGAGTCAGGCTCATGTTTCCGAGTGTTCAGAGTCCATCTTGCAGCAGCAGCAGGCACCAGAAGGACTGACATACTTTCTTTTTAAAGACCCTTTTTTTGTCCGACGTGATTTCTCCTGGATCATGTCGGTCTGGTCTTCGGTCTGGTCTTCGGTC
>NC_084555.2:56810000-56860000 GCF_033978685.3 Nerophis lumbriciformis | reverse complement strand
TATATATATATGAATATATGTATGTGTATATATATATATGAATATATATATACATGAATATATGTATGTATATATATATATATGAATATATGTATGTATATATATATATATATATATATATATATGAATATATGTTTGTATATATATATATATATATATATATATATATATATATATATATGCATATACGTATATGAATATATATATATGAATATATGTATGTATATATATATGAATGTATGTATATATATATGTATATATGAATATATATATGCATATATGTTTGTATATATATATATATATATAAGGGGTGTGGGGAAAAAACGTGATTCTCACGTTGTGCGATTCAGAATCGATTGTCATTTTTTAAAAATCGATTAAAAAAAAAATGTTTTTATTTTTTTATTTTTTTATTAATCAATCCATCCAACAAAACAATACACCGCAATACCATAACAATGCAATCTAATTCCAAAAGCAAAGCCGAGCCAGCAACACTCAGAAGTGCAATAAACAGAGCAATTGAGAGGAGACACAAACACCACACACAACAAAGCAACAAAAATGAATATTATCAACAACAGTATCAATATTAGTTACAATTTCAACAATTAAAAATCCCTCATTGACATTATCATTAGACATTTATAAAAAAGAAGAATAGTGTCACAGTGGCTTACACTTGCATCACATCTCATAAGCTTGACAACACACTGTGTCCAATATTTGCACAAAGATCAAATAAGTCATATTTTTGCTTCATTTAATAGTTCAAACAAATTTACATTATTGCAATCAGTTGATAAAACATTGTCCTTTACAATTATAAAAGCTGTCTACTCTGCTTGCATGTCAGCAGACTGGAGTAGATCCTGCTGAAATCATATGTATTCAATCAATAGACAATCCTTTTCAATCGGGAAAATATCCTTTTTGAATCCAGAATCGCGTTGAATCGAAAAAAATCGATTTTGAATTGAATCATGACCCCAAGAATCGATATTGAATCGAATCGTGGGACACCCAAAGATTCGCAGCCCTAATATATATGAATATGTATGTATGTATATATATATATATGAATATATATGTTTGTACATGTATATATTTAAATACAGTATATATATGTGTGTGTTTGTGTATATTTGTGTATGTATTTGTATATATGTATGTATATGTGTATATATATGTATGTGTATGTACTGTATGTATGTATGTATGTATGTATATATGTATATATATATATGTGTGTGTGTGTGTGTGTGTGTGTGTGTGTGTGTGTGTGTGTGTGTGTGTGTGTGTGTGTGTGTGTGTGTAACAATACAGAAGGGATGTAACTGTAACAATGGAAAGTTGTGGTACAAAGTTGTGAAATAAAAGTTATGGAACAAAAGTCATGGAACAAAAGTTGTGGCACAAAGTTGTGAAACAAAAGTTGTAAAACAAAAGTTGTTGAATAAAAATGCAGAATAAAGTTGTGGAGTTAAAGTCGTGAGACAAATGTTGTACAAACCCCGTTTCCATATGAGTTGGGAAATTGTGTTAGATGTAAATATAAACGGAATACAATGATTTGCAAATCCTTTTCAAGCCATATTCAGTTGAATATGCTACAAAGACAACATATTTGATGTTCAAACTCATAAACTTTATTATTTTTTTTGCAAATAATAATTAACTTTAGAATTTCATGGCTGCAACACGTGACAAAGAAGTTGGGAAAGGGCATGTTCACCACTGTGTTACATCACCTTTTCTTTTAACAACACTCAATAAACGATTGGGAACTGAGAAAACGAATTGTTGAAGCTTTGAAAGTGGAATTCTTTCCCATTCTTGTTTTATGTAGAGCTTCAGTCGTTCAACAGTCCGGGGTCTCCGCTGTCGTATTTTACGCTTCATAATGCGCCACACATTTTTGATGGGAGACAGGTCTGGACTGCAGGCGGGCCAGGAAAGAACCCGCACTCTTTTTTTTACGAAGCCACGCTGTTGTAACACGTGCTGAATGTGGCTTGGCATTGTTTTGCTGAAATAAGCAGGGGCGTCCATGAAAAAGACGGCGCTTAGATGGCAGCATATGTTGTTCCAAAAGCTGTATGTACCTTTCAGCATTAATGGTGCCTTCACAGATGTGTAAGTTACCCATGTCTTGGGCACTAATGCACCCCCATACCATCACACATGCTGCCTTTTACACTTTGCGTCGATAACAGTCTGGATGGTTCACTTCCCCTTTGGTCCGGATGACACGATGTCGAATATTTCCAAAAACAATTTGAAATGTGGACTCGTCAGACCACAGAACACTTTTCCACTTTGCATGAGTCCATCTTAGATGATCTCGGGCCCAGAGAAGCCGGCGGCGTTTCTGGGTGTTGTTGATAAATGGCTTTGGCTTTCCATAGTAGAGCTTTAACTTGCACTTACAGATGTAGCGACCAACTGTATTTAGTGACAGTGGTTTTCTGAAGTGTTCCTGAGCCCATGTGGTGATATCCTTTACACACTGATGTCGCTTGTTGATGCAGTACAGCCTGAGGGATCGAAGGTCACGGGCTTAGCTGCTTACGTGGAGTGATTTCTCCACATTCTCTGAACCTTTTGATGATATTATGGAGCGTAGATGTTGAAATCCCTCAATTTCTTGCAATTGCACTTTGAGAAACGTTGTTCTTAAACTGTTTGACTATTTGCTCACGCAGTTGTGGACAAAGGGGTGTACCTCGCCCCATCCTCTCTTGTGAAAGACTGAGCATTTTTTGGGAAGCTGTTTTTATAGCCAATCATGGCACCCACCTGTTCCCAATTAGCCTGCACACCTGTGGGATGTTCCAAATAAGTGTTTGATGAGCATTCCTCAACTTTATCAGTATTTATTGCCACCTTTCCCAACTTCTTTGTCACGTGTTGCTGCCATCAAATTATAAAGTTAATGATTATTTGAAAAAAAATAAAGTTTATGAGTTTGAACATCAAATATGTTGTCTTTGTAGCATATTCAACTGAATATGGCTTGAAAATGATTTGCAAATCATTGTATTCCGTTTATATTTACATCTAACACAATTTCCCAACTCATATGGAAACAGGGTTTGTATATATATATATATATATATATATATATATATGTATATATATATATATATGTGACACTATTGTTCTTTATTTTGTAAAAAAAATGTCTGTGTTGATAATGTAAATGAGGGATTTCTAATCACTATGTTGGAATTTTCATTAATATTGATACTGTTGTTGATATTTTTCATTTTTGTTTGACTACTTTTGGATTGTTTTGTGTCATGTTTGTGGTGTGTCCTCTCACATACTTGCCAACCTTGAGACCTCCGATTTCGGGGGAGGTGGTCGCGGGGCGTGGTCGGGGGGCGTGGTTAAGAGGGGAGGAGTATATTTACAGTTAGAATTCACCAAGTCAAGTATTTCATATATATATATAAATAAGAAATACTTGACTTTCAGTGAATTCTAGCTATATATATATATATATATATATATATATATATATATATATATATATTTATTATATATATATATATATATATATATATATATATATATATATATATATATATATATATATATATAAATAAGAGAATACTTGAATTTCAGTGTTCATTTATTTACACATATACACACACAACACTCATCTACTCATTGTTGAGTTAAGGGTTGAATTGTCCATCCTTGTTCTATTCTCTGTCACTATTTTTCTAACCATGCTGAACACCCTCTCTGATGATGCAGTCTGCTTCGTCTCCTTGTTGTGTGCGCAGTTGTGCACTGCACTCTCTAAAAGCCGTAGATGTTATTGTCACATATGCACGTACAGTAGATGGCAGTATTGTCCTGTTTAAGAGTGTCACAACATTGCTGTTTACGGCAGACGAACTGCTTTACGGTAGATGAAAAACGTGACTGCTGTTGTTGTGTGTTGTTGCCGCGCTGGGAGGACGTTAATGAAACTGCCTAACAATAAACCCACATAAGAAACCAAGAACTCGCCCTCCATCATTCTACAGTTATAACGTGATTGGGCAGGCACGCTGTTTATATTGTGGGAAAGCGGACATGAAAACAGGCTGTCGACACGTCACTCAGGTCCGCCTGAATTTCGGGAGATTTTCGGGAGAAACGCTGAATTTCGGGAGTCTCCCGGAAAATTCGTGAGGGTTGGCAAGTATGGTCCTCTCAATTGCTATTCTGAATGTTGCTGCTCCGGATTTGGTTTGGAAATTGGAATTGTACTATTGTGGTATTATTGTGTAGTATTTTGTTGCACTGATTAATGTTTATGAGTTTGAACATGAAATATGTTGTCTTTGTAGCATATTCAACTGAATATGGCTTGAAAAGGATTTGCAAATCATTGTATTCCGTTTATATTTACATCTAACACCATTTCCCAACTCATATGGAAACGGGGTTTGTAAAACAAAAGTTAAGGAGTTAAACACGCTGTTTGTATCGCACATGATATTGCACACTTTACATGCAAGCACTTACTGTATCATCACAGATGAGTTTTTTGTTGTATCAGACATGAATGTGGTTGTCAGGACAGCACTGCTTACTGCTAAAACTGTTTCAAACTGTTCCTCTCCTTTTCATTTCAGGTTCAGTCCAAACCGGACAAGAAACCCGGGACGCCGCCTCCAGCCCTCGCCCTCGCCCCCGCCGCCCACGTGCCCTCGCACAGCTCGCCAAGCCCTGCGCCAGCGCCGGTGGTGGTCCCCCTTCCATCTCCTCCTCCTGCACTCAACATTCCCAGATTCTACTACCCTCGGGGGCTCCCCGCCGCCAGCCTGACCGCCAACCACGACGCCGCCATCGCCGTCGCGGAGGCGGCCTTCGCCGAGTTCGAGGAGGAAAAGGCCGACATTTACGAGATGAGCAAGATCGCCAAGGTCAGCCGTCAGGGTGTAAGGGGTTGCCGCAGCAACGAAAGGGCAACTCTGTGATGCTTCTGGTGGTCTTGTAGGCGTGCGAGTGTCCGCTCTATTGGAAGGCGGCCATGTTCTACGCGGCAGGTGGTGAGAGGACCGGCTTTGTCTCCGTCCACTCCTTCATCGCCACGTGGAGGAAGTAAGACTTTTCCTTTCTTTCTCACTTTTCACCAGCTAAACTATATCAACTTATATATACCAATATGATATGAATACATATGCATATATTCATAAATATACAAATACAAATGTGATATACAAATAAATAAATCATTTGTATAAATAAACGCGTATTTGTATTTTTGAGATTTGAAAATATATAACAATAAAATGTATAAATATAAAAATGTGACATACAAATAAATGAAAAATGTGTATAAATAAACGTGTATTTGTAAATATATTTTTGAGATTTGAATATAAATATGCTTGATTTTTTATTTGTATTGAATTTGCATATGTGGACCGCTTTTTTGCTTTTGTGTCAATGAGACATTCCTCCCACAAACTACAATTGTCCACAAATAAATGTGGAGTTGCACACTCCCCTGAACAACCAGCAGAGGGCACTGCAGCCAGAGCGGTCTGGGTCACAGACATGGTGAGACACTGGCGAGCCAATCAGAGGCACACTAGGGAGGGTCATATAGTGGATTAAATGGATGGGTAAGTAATAACTAGTATTTATAAGTGTTTCAGGTGTGTTGTAGTAGTGCCATGGTTGTATCTACTAGATAGTTTAGTCAGTCACTCAGCTTTTACACCACGTCTGGCAACGTTAGCCAGCTGGCAGCTAACAAAGTGGAGCTAAGGCCAAGGCTATTAAGGCCTAGTAGTAGTACTGAAATGCTGTATCTGCACATTACTGGAGGACCTTTTTTTTGTCTCCTACTTCCACTTTTATTTCATTAGATATTTTGAATGTTGCCAGACGTCGTGTAAAAACTGAGTGACTGACTAAACTATCTAGTAGATACAACCATGGCACTACTACAACACACCTGAAACACTTATCAATACTAGTTATTACTTACCCATCCACTGTATGACTTTATTTGTATATATTTTCTAATCTCAAAAATATATTTACAAATACGTGTTTATACAAATTATTGATTTATTTGTATATCACATTTGTATTTGTATATTTCTGAATATATGCATATGTAATAATATCATATTGATATATATAAGTTGATCTACTTCCATATTAAACGTCTCCTCCCTCCTATAGGCTGCTGCACAGTTGCCATGACGACGCCTCAAGGTTTATTTACATGCTTGCCAAGCCTGGCTGTCAGTACCTGGAGCAAGAAGACTTCATTCCTCTACTTCAGGTAAAAGGCAATCAGATTTTTCTTAAAGGGGAACTGCACTTTTTGGGAGATTTCTCCTATTATTCACCATCCTCATGTAAGTATTAGCAATATTGTTCTCATAAGCGCTAACGTTGAGGAACTACTTTTAACAGTTCTCTGATCACAGACAGCTAATGAGCGTTAACATACTGAGCTGCTACATCGCCTCTGAGTTGGCGAAAGTTAATTCTAGATTATACATCATGCCTCCCCGCCTGGATAGTAGAAGGGTGTGGCCATAAACCAAAACGTTGGTCAACTTTGACATCCAACTTATGCTCAGATATTGCGAGAAAGACAGGAAAAGACGTTAGTTTGCGGCCATTTTTTCCCCCCACCTGTGTGAGGATTATGATTAATTCATTAATTTAATTCATTAATTAAAAGGAAAGGCCATGTGACACACTTTTCTGCAAGTGTTGCTGCCATTAAATTCTCAGTTAATGATTATTTCCAAAAAAAAAAGAAGTTTGTCAGTGTGAACATGAAATATCTTGTCTTTGCAGTCTATTCAATTGAATATAAGTTGAAAAGGATTTGTTGTATTCTCTTTTTATTGACCATTTACACAACTTCACTGCTTGTGTAGTTTGTATATAAATGATTGGCTGCGTTGAGGTGGTGACTTGTCCAGGGTGTACCCGGCCTACCGCCCGAATGCAGCTGAGATAGGCTCCAACACCCCCGCGACCCCGAAAGGGACAAGCGGTAGAAAATGATTGATGGATAAATTATTGTTTTTTTGTCTCTGTCGTTTTGTTTTTATTTGTCAATTTATTTGGTCGTTGTTTTGGTCATTATGAATTTGTTGTAATTAGTTATGGTCTTATTTTAGTCATGAAAAGTAGGTGGTTGACGATAACAACTGCTTGATTTAGCAATTAGAATGCATGAAAAAAAGAAGCACAAATGTTTTCTTGTCTTACATAAAAATTGTGAAAAAATTCCAAAAAAAGTACAGTTCCCCTTTAATACTACCTAATATTATGAGGTGTGTCCTGATTTGATATTGATCTTAGATATCAGTCTGATATTACATATTAGAAAGTATCTAGTAACAAACGTGTCTGCATCTTTCAATTTACTGCATCATGAGCTTAACTTCATGAATGATTATGACCATTGTGTGTTGCCAGATGGTTAACAATAAATAGGTTAGTGTTTTTTATATATACCATTGTTCTTTGTTGGACTTATTTCCCTTGATCACACCTTTTCTCACATTCCACACTACTAAATAATGATAGTATGTAATGAGTAAGTACTGTATGATACCTGCTATTATTCTATCCCAGCAATATCAATATCAATATCCACCAATACGTAAGAAAACAATATTGGTGAGATTTTTTCAGAAGTGAAAAAGTTATGTTGGGACACCACTAATTATTGTGATGAGTTGTTTGTTTCCTACAACTTTATTTGTCTTTTTCATTCAGGACATTGTGGATACACATCCTGGACTCACCTTCTTAAAGGATGCACCTGAGTTTCATTCACGCTACATCACAACGGTAAATGATCCAACGTTCTCATATTACAATTATTATTGTTATTAACAATTATTATTATTATGTTTTTCAACTATTTTAATGACATGTTAGATATACTTTATGTGCTTCTGGTAATGTTGTACTTTATTCACTTTTTACTAATTCCAATGTAATAGATGTCATATATCACATACAACAATGTAATACATGTCATATATCACATACAACAATGTAATACATGTCATATATCACATACAACAATGTAATAGATGTCATATATCACATACAACAATGTAATAGATGTCATATATCACATACAACAATATAATAGATGTCATATATCACATACAACAATGTAATAGATGTCATATATCATATACAACAATGTAATAGATGTCATATATCACATACAACAACGTAATAGATGTCATATATCACATACAACAATGTAATAGATGTCATATATCACATACAACAATGTAATAGATGTCATATATCACATACAACAATGTAATAGATGTCATATATCACATACAACAATGTAATAGATGTCATATATCACATACAACAATGTAATAGATGTCATATATCACATACAACAACGTAATAGATGTCATATATCACATACAACAATGTAATAGATGTCATATATCACATACAACAATGTAATAGATGTCATATATCACATACAACAACGTAATAGATGTCATATATCACATACAACAATGTAATAGATGTCATATATCACATACAACAATGTAATAGATGTCATATATCACATACAACAATGTAATAGATGTCATATATCACATACAACACTGTAATAGATGTCATATATCACATACAACAATGTAATAGATATCATATATCACATACAACAATGTAATAGATGTCATATATCACATACAACAATGTAATAGATGTCATATATCACATACAACAATGTAATAGATGTCATATATCACATACAACAATGTAATAGATATCATATATCACATACAACAATGTAATAGATGTCATATATCACATACAACAATGTAATAGATGTCATATATCACATACAACAATGTAATAGATGTCATATATCACATACAACAATGTAATAGATGTCATATATCACATACAACAATGTAATAGATATCATATATCACATACAACAATGTAATAGATGTCATATATCACATACAACAATGTAATAGATGTCATATATCACATACAACAATGTAATAGATGTCATATATCACATACAACAATGTAATAGATGTCATATATCACATACAACAATGTAATAGTTGTCATATATCACATACAACAATGTAATAGATGTCATATATCACATACAACAATGTAATAGATGTCATGTATCACATACAACAATGTAATAGATGTCAATATAATCACACAACAACAAAATATTCAGAAGGACACAAATGTTAGCAACACTAGCATAATAACATCATATATTCATATTCGCCAAAGAAAAAAAAAGGAGCTGACTGACTGTTAATTAGCTGAATTTTACGATGTGTAGTGAAGCCTTTTTACGAAGCTGAAAGTAATATACATCCTGCAGCTGGGAAGTAGAAGTAAATATGTTTCCTCAGGTGATCCAGCGAGTCTTCTACGTGGTCAATCGCTCGTGGACGGGTCGTATCTCCATGACGGAGCTGCGACGGAGCAACTTCTTGGAGACGCTGGCCCTGCTGGAGGAAGAAGACGACATCAACCAGATCACAGACTACTTCTCCTACGAGCACTTCTACGTCATCTACTGCAAGTTCTGGGAGCTGGACAGTGACCACGACCTCTACATCGACCACAAGGACCTGGCCCGCTACAACGACCACGGTAACATACAATGCTGTCATTCAATGCTGTCATACAATGCTGTCATTCATGTACTCATTTCAGCCTAATCATTCTGTCATTAATATACTCATTTCAGCCTAATTATACTGTCATTAATATACTCATTTCAGCCTAATTATACTATGATTAATATACTCATTTCAGCCTAATCATTCTGTCATTAATATACTCATTTCAGCCTAATCATACTGTCATTAATATACTCATTTCAGCCTAATTATACTATGATTAATATACTCATTTCAGCCTAATCATTCTGTCATTAATATACTCATTTCAGCATAATCATACTGATCTTAATGTTGACGTATAGCAAAATCTACCATTTGAATGTAAAAGTTTCAAGTTTGAAGTGTAAAAAGCATGTTTATTGCAATGTATATATTTGTTGCATTATGTATGTCTTTTTAAAGCAATGTTTGCATTGTCATGGTCAAATACAGCACTTTAATTGCAAAAATTCAATGTTTTACGCAAAATATTGCGTTTTCTTTTGCATACAGTAGGAAGAAGAATCATATGGCCCCATTTGTCACGGTTTACCTAACACATGAAACGTGACGAATCCGGGGCGTGCCCTATGTATCCACTTTAACCGCCAGATGGCAGTAGAGTGTTGAGCATCTTAAATATGTGTTTTGTGGCAATTCCGACTTTGACCACAGCATCAGTTGCTACGTAGAGTGGCGCTTTCCATCTTTTTCAGCGCACAGCATTGCAAAATGATTCATTCTGGGCCATATGATTACTTCCCTACTGTAATGTTGCATTGTATGGCCAGAAATAATACAAGAGCCAAAAGCAGTGAAGTTGTCACGTTGTGTAAATGGTCAATAAAAAGAGAATACAACAAATCCTTTTCAACTTATATTCAATTGAATAGACTGCAAAGACAAGATATTTCATGTTCACACTGACAAACTTTGCTATTTGTTGCAAATAATCATTAATCAATGGCAGCAACACATTGCAAAAAAGGCATTTTTACCCGTGTTACATGGCCTTTCCTTTTAACAACACTCAGTAAAGGTTTGGGAACTGAGGAGACACATTTTTGAAGTGGAATTCTTTCCCATTCTTGCTTGATGTACAGCTTAAGTTGTTCAACAGTCTCCCTTCTCATATTTTAGCCTTCATATTGTACCACACATTTTCAATGGCATCGTCTTGCTGAAATAAGCAGGGGCGTCCTTGATAACGTTGCTTGGATGGCAACATATGTTGCTCCAAAAGCTGTATGTACCTTTCAATCAATCAATCAATCAATCAATCAATGTTTATTTATATAGCCCTAAATCACAAGTGTCTCAAAGGGCTGCACAAGCCACAACGACATCCTCGGTACAAAGCTCACATAAGGGCAAGGAAAAACTCACCCCAGTGGGACGTCGATGTGAATGACTATGAGAAACCTTGGAGAGGACCGCATATGTGGGTAACCCCCCCCCCCCCCCCCCCCCCCCCCCCCCCCCCCCCTAGGGGAGACCGAAAGCAATGGATGTCGAGTGGGTCTGACATAATAGTGAGAGAGTCCAGTCCATAGTGGATCTAACATAATAGTGAGAGTCCAGTCCATTGTGGATCTAACATAATAGTGAGAGTCCAGTCCATAGTGGATCTAACATAATAGTAAGAGTCCAGTCCATAGTGGATCTAACATAATAGTGAGAGTTCAGTCCATAGTGGATCTAACATAATAGTGTGAGAGTCCAGTCCATAGTGGGTCTAGTCAATAGTGTGAGAGTCCAGTCCATAGTGGATCTAACATAATAGTGAGAGTCCAGTCCATAGTGGATCTAACATAATATTGTGAGAGTCCAGTCCATAGTGGATCTAACATAATAGTGAGAGTCCAGTCCATAGTGGATCCAACATAATAGTAAGAGTCCAGTCCATAGTGGATCTAACATAATAGTGAGAGTCCAGTCCATAGTGGATCTAACATAATAGTAAGAGTCCAGTCCATAGTGGATCTAACATAATAGTGAGAGTCCAGTCCATAGTGGATCTAACATAATAGTAAGAGTCCAGTCCATAGTGGATCTAACATAATAGTGAGAGTCCAGTCCATAGTGGATCTAACATAATAGTAAGAGTCCAGTCCATAGTGGGGTCAGCAGGAAACCATCCCGAGCGGAGACGGGCCACCGGACCTGTGTGCCCCCCCCCCCCCCCTCCCCCCCTCCACAAGGGATAGGGGGGAGAAGAGGAGAAAAGAAAAGAAACGGCAGATCAACTGGTCTAAAAGGGGGGTCTATTTAAAGGCTAGAGTATACAAATGAGTTTTAAGATGGGACTTAAATGCTTCTACTGAGGTAGCATCTCTAACTGTTACTGCTAGAACATTCCATAGTACTGGAGCCCCAATAGAAAAGCTAACACGTATGATGTCATCATCATAACAGTGAAAGCTAACACGTATGATGTCGCCTAGCAGCAGCATGTAGTTGCTAAAGAGTGCAGGGCCAAGAACTGAACCCTGAGGAACTCCGCACGTTACCTTAACATAGTCCGAGGTCACATTGTTATGGGAGACACACTGCATCCTGTCAGTAAGATAAGAGTTAAACCACGACAAGACTAAGTCTGACATACCAATACGTGTTTTGATACGCTCTAATAAAATATTATGGAAAGCAGCGCTAAGATGAAGAAGCAGCAACATAGATGACATCCATGGTTAGCAGTAGATCATTAGTCATTTTTGCGAGGGCTGTCTCCGTAGAGTGATTTGCCCTGAAACCGGACTGAAAAGGTTCACAGAGATTGTTAGACACTAAGTGTTCATTTAGCTGCTGTGCAACAATTTTTTCGAGGATTTTGGAAATAAAGGGAAGGTGGGACAGCGGTCGGTAGTTTACCATGAGGTCAGGATGGAGGTTAGGTCTTTTGAGCAGAGGATGAATAACCGCTTTCTTGAATGCTAGGGGAACAGTGCCAGAGGAAAGTGATACGTTTATAATATTTAGCACTGATGGACCAAATAATACAAAAAGCTACTTGATAAGTTTCCCAGGAAGTGGGTCAAGTAAACATGTTGTTTGTTTTATCCCACTTACACGCCGTAATAGTTCCTCTAATGTTATTTCATCGAAAAGAGAGAGACTATTTTGGAGGGCACTATCCGTCGTAGATACAGTCGTATCTGTGTTAATAGAACCCAGTTGTAGCTGGGATGTGTTGTCTCTAATCTCCTTTCAAATGAGTTCAATTTTCTTATTAAAGAAATTCATAAAGTCATCTGCCGAGTGGGTGGAGCTATTGGGAGGAGTCCCTTGTTGGGTTAGCGATGCTACTGTACTAAACAAAAATTTAGGGTC
This sequence comes from Nerophis lumbriciformis, assembly GCF_033978685.3. Lineage (NCBI taxonomy): Eukaryota > Metazoa > Chordata > Actinopteri > Syngnathiformes > Syngnathidae > Nerophis > Nerophis lumbriciformis. The sequence continues at coordinate 56,846,996 of NC_084555.2, read as the reverse complement.
ATTTTTGTTGAGGCGGATGAGATTTGAGTAATATTTAGCTTTAGCTAAGGTAAGCATGCGTTTATAAGTTATTAAACTATCACTCCATGCTTGATGGAAAACCTCAAGTTTAGTCGCGCGCCATTTGTGTTCCAACTTTCTACATGATAGTTTATGAGCTCTAGTTTCTTCTGTAAACCATGGGATACACCTTTTAGTTAGTTTCTTCTGTAAACCATGGGGTGCGCCTTTTAGTTAGTTTCTTCTGTAAACCATGGGGTACACCTTTTAGTTAGTTTCTTCTGTAAACCATGGGGTACACCTTTTAGTTAGTTTCTTCTGTAAACCATGGGGTACACCTTTTAGTTAGTTTCTTCTGTAAACCATGGGGTACACCTTTTAGTTAGTTTCTTCTGTAAACCATGGGGTGCACCTTTTAGTTAGTTTCTTCTGTAAACCATGGGGTGCACCTTTTAGTTAGTTTCTTCTGTAAACCATGGGGTACACCTTTTAGTTAGTTTCTTCTGTAAACCATGGGGTACACCTTTTAGTTAGTTTCTTCTGTAAACCATGGGGTGCACCTTTTAGTTAGTTTCTTCTGTAAACCATGGGGTACACCTTTTAGTTAGTTTCTTCTGTAAACCATGGGGTACACCTTTTAGTTAGTTTCTTCTGTAAACCATGGGGTACACCTTTTAGTTAGTTTCTTCTGTAAACCATGGGGTACACCTTTTAGTTAGTTTCTTCTGTAAACCATGGGGTACACCTTTTAGTTAGTTTCTTCTGTAAACCATGGGGTACACCTTTTAGTTAGTTTCTTCTGTAAACCATGGGGTACACCTTTTAGTTAGTTTCTTCTGTAAACCATGGGGTACGCCTTTTAGGGGCCCTTTTTTGCTTTAGCGGTGCTATACTATCAATGGTTTTGCGCAGGGCATTGTCAAAATGGTTAGTGAGGTTATCAATAGAGCTGACATAATTTGGGAATGGTGTCATTACCGAAGGCAGCATTAATGGTGCCTTCACAGATGTGTAAGTTACCCATGTCTTGGCCACTAATGCACCCCCATACCATCACACATGCTGCCTTCTACACTTTGTACCTATAACAATCCGGATGGTTCTTTTCCTCTTTGGTCCGGAGGACACGACGTCCACAGTTTCCAAAAACAATTTGAAATGTGGACTCGTCAGACCACAGAACACTTTTCCACTTTGTATCAGTCCATCTTAGATGATCTCAGGCCCAGAGAAGCCGGCGGCGTTTCTGGGTGTTGTTGATAAATGGCTTTTCTTTGCATAGTAGAGTTTTAACTTGGTCACGGGCATTCAATGTTGGTTTTCAGCCTTGCTGCTTACGTGCAGTGATTTCTCCAGATTCTCTGAACATTGTGAATGGTGCGACTTGAATATTTGTATTGTAATCAAGTTGGCTCATACGAAGATCTAATTGGTTGATATTTGAACAAATGTGAGCAAAGTTTGTGTGAACTAGGAAAGAAAATAATGAGCGAAATGTGTTTGCTCTCTCTCTGTTAGCGTCTTCCAATCGAATCATCGAGAGGTTGTTCTCTGGCGCTGTGACTCGGTAAGTAGAAATGCACACACCCACGCGCGCATGCCCAAAACCTGCATGACATTGTCATGACAACCGCTTGACGACGCTCCTGGGTTGCTAGGGGTAACGCCGTGCAGAGAGAAGGCCGCATGAGCTACGCCGAGTTTGTGTGGTTTCTCATCTCCGAGGAGGACAAGAAGAACTTCACCAGGTAGGAAACATCGGCTCAATCAGGGGTGTCCAAACTTTTTCCACTGAAAAATCATAGCATGCGGGGGGCTTTTTTATTTTTTTATTAATCAGTGCAACAAAATACTACACAATAATACCATAGTAGTACAATTCCAATTTCCAAACCAAACCCGGAGCAGCAACATTCACATCAACAGAGATGACACACAAACATGACACAAAACAATCCAAAAGTAGTCAAACAAAAATGAATAATATCAACAACAGTATCAATATTAATAAACATAGCAGTGATAAGAAATCCCTCATTTTTTGAAAGAACAATAGTGTCATATACTGTATGTATATGTATGTATATATATATATATATATATATATATATATATATATATATATACTGTGTATATATATATATACAAACCCCGTTTCCATATGAGTTGGGAAATTGTGTTAGATGTAAATATAAACGGAATACAATGATTTGCAAATCCTTTTCAAGCCATATTCAGTTGAATATGCTACAAAGACAACATATTTGATGTTCAAACTCATAAACTTTTTTTTTTGCAAATAATCATTAACTTTAGAATTTGATGGCAGCAACACGTGACAAAGAAGTTGTGAAAGGTGGCAATAAATACTGATAAAGTTGAGGAATGCTCATCAAAGACTTATTTGGAACATCCCACAGGTGTGCAGGCTAATTGGGAACAGGTGGGTGCCATGATTGGGTATAAAAACAGCTTCCCAAAAAATGCTCAGTCTTTCACAAGAAAGGATGGGGCGAGGTACACCCCTTTGTCCACAACTGCGTGAGCAAATAGTCAAACAGTTTAAGAACAACGTTTCTCAAAGTGCAGTTGCAAGAAATGTAGGGATTTCAACATCTACGCTCCATAATATCATCAAAAGGTTCAGAGAATCTGGAGAAATCACATGGCCGGAAACCAACATTGAATGACCGTGACCTTCCATCCCTCAGACGGCACTGTATCAAAAACCGACATGAATCTCTAAAGGATATCACCACATGGGCTCAGGAACACTTCAGAAAAGCACTGTCACTAAATACAGTTGGTCGCTACATCTGTAAGTGCAAGTTAAAGCTCTACTATGCAAAGCCAAAGCCATTTATCAACAACACCCAGAAACGCCGCCGGCTTCTCTGGGCCCGAGATCATCTAAGATGGACTCATGCAAAGTGGAAAAGTGTTCTGTGGTCTGACGAGTCCACATTTCAAATTGTTTTTGGAAATATCATCCGGACCAAAGGGGAAGCGAACCATCCAGACTGTTATCGACGCAAAGTGTAAAAGGCAGCATGTGTGATGGTATGGGGGTGCATTAGTGGCCAAGACATGGGTAACTTACACATCTGTGAAGGCACCATTAATGCTGAAAGGTACATACAGCTTTTGGAACAACATATGCTGCCATCTGAGTGTCGTCTTTTTCATGGACGCCCCTGCTTATTCCAGCAAGACAATGCCAAGTCACATTCAGCACGTGTTACAACAGCGTGGCTTCGTAAAAAAAGAGTGCGGGTACTTTCCTGGCCCGCCTGCAGTCCAGACCTGTCTCCCATCGAAAATGTGTGGCGCATTATGAAGCGTAAAATACGACAGCGGAGACCCCGGACTGTTGAACGACTGAAGCTCTACATAAAACAAGAATGGGAAAGAATTCCACTTTCAAAGCAGTTCCCAAACATTTATTGAGTGTCCTTAAAAGAAAAGGTGATGTAACACAGTGGTGAACATGCCCTTTCCCAACTACTAAGTTAATTATTATTTGCAAAAAAAAAAAAAAGTTTATGAGTTTGAACATCAAATATGTTGTCTTTGTAGCATATTCAACTGAATATGGCTTGAAAAGGATTTGCAAATCATTGTATTCCGTTTATATTTACATCTAACACAATTTCCCAACTCATATGGAAACGGGGTTTGTATACATATATATATATATATATATATATATATATATATATATATATATATATATATATATATATATATATATATATATATATATATATATATGTATGTATGTGTGGGGAAAAAATCACAAGACTATTTCATCTCTACAGGCCTGTTTCATGAGGGGGGGTACCCTCAATCGTCAGGAGATTTTAATGGGAGCATTCACATACCATGGTTTATATAGGGCACAGAGTGGGTGGGTACAGGCTGGCCTAGGGGCGTGGTGATTGGCTCATGTGTTACCTAGGAGGTGTTTCCGTCTGTGGCGGCATGCTGTTACAATTTCGCTGCGCTTGTTGAGGGATGACAGGTCTGGACGGTAAATAATAAACAGTTTCTCTTTCAAGCATAGGTTGCATCTTTTATTACCACTATTGTAAGGTGTGCTGGATGCAAGAATTTGCCATGTTATTGAATATTCAACATTATTGTCTTTGAGGTCCCAAATGTGTTTGCTGAGTTCTGTGGTATTTCGCAGGTTTTTGTTCCTGAAAGAAGCCTTGTGATTGTGTTCCATCTGGTTTTGAATTCTCCCTCGGTTAATCCTACATATGTGTCGGATGTGTTAATGTCCTTGCGTATTACCTTAGATTGGTAGACAACTGATGTTTGTAAGCACCCCCCGTTGAGGGGGCAATCAGGTTTCTTTCGACAGTTACATGCTTTGTTGGTTTTGGAGTCGCTCTGACTGGGGGTCGACGGCTCATTTGCAATTGTTTTGTTGTGGTTTGAGATGATTTGTCGTATATTGTTCATGCAGCTGTAGCTCAATTTAATGTTGTTCTTGTTGAATACTTTTCGCATATGCCAAATTTTCAAAGAGAACGGCCTACGGATCACGATTGAAGCCAACAAGCAAACCGTCAACTACCTTGACGTCACTTTCAACCTGAGAAATAACAGCTACCAACCATTCACGAAACCCAACACAACACTCCAATACGTGCACCATGACAGCAACCACCCACCCACCACCACGAAAAGAATACCTACCGGAATCAATAAAAGGCTATCGATGCTGTCATCTAGCAAAGCTGAATTTGACCAAGCAACCCCCCCGTACCAAAAAGCCCTTGATGAAAGCGGATACAATTTCACCCTCACCTATGAACCCACGCCAGGAAACCAGCCAAAAAAGAACAGAAAACGAAACGGCATCATCTGGTACAACCCCCCATACAGCAAGAACGTCTCAACGAACATTGGACACAAATTCCTCAATCTGATTGACAAACACTTTCCCAAAGACAACAACCTAAGAAAAGTATTCAACAAGAACAACATTAAATTGAGCTACAGCTGCATGAACAATATACGACAAATCATCTCAAACCACAACAAAACAATTGCAAATGAGCCGTCGACCCCCAGTCAGAGCGACTCCAAAACCAACAAAGCATGTAACTGTCGAAAGAAACCTGATTGCCCCCTCAACGGGGGGTGCTTACAAACATCAGTTGTCTACCAATCTAAGGTAATACGCAAGGACATTAACACATCCGACACATATGTAGGATTAACCGAGGGAGAATTCAAAACCAGATGGAACAATCACAAGGCTTCTTTCAGGAACCAAAACCTGCGGAATACCACAGAACTCAGCAAACACATTTGGGACCTCAAAGACAATAATGTTGAATATTCAATAACATGGCAAATTCTTGCATCCAGCACACCTTACAATAGTGGTAATAAAAGATGCAACCTATGCTTGAAAGAGAAACTGTTTATTATTTACCGTCCAGACCTGTCATCCCTCAACAAGCGCAGCGAAATTGTAACAGCATGCCGCCACAGACGGAAACACCTCCTAGGTAACACATGAGCCAATCACCACGCCCCTACGCCAGCCTGTACCCACCCACTCTGTGCCCTATATAAACCATGGTATGTGAATGCTCCCATTAAAATCTCCTGATGATTGAGGGTACCCCCCCTCATGAAACAGGCCTGTAGAGATGAAATAGTCTTGTGATTTTTTTTTCTTTCCCACACATACATATATTGCGCTCTACTACGGTATCGAGCACTATTTTTTGGATAACCTTATTAAGACATATATATATATATATATATATATATATATATATATATATACATATATATATATATTAGGGCTTCAACAACTAATCGATTAAAATCGATTATAAAAATAGTTGCTGATTAATTTAGTCATCGATTCGTTGGATCTATGCGCTGTTTTTTTTAACCTTTATTTATAAACTGCAACATTTACAAACAGCTGAGGTACAATAATCCAAATAATAGGGGTGTAACGGTACGTGTATTTGTATCCAACCGTTTTGGTACGGGGGTTTGGGTTTGGTGCGGAGGAGTACCGAAGGAGTTTCCACACTCAGTGGCCTAGTGGTTAGAGTGTCCGCCCTGAGATGGGTAGGTTGTGAGTTCAAACCCCGGCCGAGTCATACCAAAGACTATTAAAAATGGGAGCCATTACCTCCCTGCTTGGCACTCAGCATCAAGGGTTGGAATTGGGGGTTAAATCACCAAAAATTATTCCCGGGCGCGGCCACAGCTGCTGCCCACTGCTCCCCTCACCTCCCAGGGGGTGATCAAGGGTGATGGGTCAAATGCAGAGAATAATTTTGCTACACCTAGTGTGTGTGTGACAATCATTGCTACTTTAACTTGAACTTTTAACATATTAAGTACGTTGTGTAAACAATACTCAAATACTCATTCTTTGTCTTGTGCAGCATGGAGTACTGGTTCTTGTGATGATTCTTTGTCTTGTGCAGCATGGAGTACTGGTTCCGCTGCATGGACGTGGACGGCGACGGCATCTTGTCCATGTTTGAGTTGGAGTACTTCTACGAGGAGCAGTGCGAGCGCATGGAGCACATGGGAATCGAACCGCTGCCTTTTCAGGACTTGTTGTGTCAGATGCTGGACTTGGTCAAACCCCAGACTTCAGGTGGGTCCTGGGCTTTACCGCTCCGTGGCCTCTCCTCCTCACCCCCGCGCTGGTGTGTTCCTCAGGTCAGATCACTCTGAGCGACCTGAAGCGTTGTCGAATGGCTCACATCTTCTTTGACACCTTCTTCAACCTGGAGAAGTACTTGGACCACGAGCAGAGAGACCCTTTCGCTGTGCAGAAGGTGCCAACACACTATTGACATTTACTTCTCCTTTTCTATTTTCAATCCATTTGCAAACATTTCTAAAACAAAACAAAAATTCCCATTGTCACTATAAGGGTTAGAGTGTCCAAGTCAATGAATAATCTGTGGATGATATTTCAGTATTATTACATTCGGACCGCAGGCCACTTTTTTTTGCACGCACCAATAGAATAGAATAGAATAGAATAGAGTTTTATTGTCATTATTACAGTGAACAGGTTGAAAGTACAGCAAAATTGGAGCAGATCCCCTAAGGTGCATACACAATAATATAGTCATATATGTATATATCCACATGCATATATCCATACATATACACATATATATACACATATATATATATATACATACTGTATTTTCCGCACTATAAGGCGCACTGAATTGTAAGGCGCACCTTCAATGAATGGCCTATTTTAAAACGTTGTTCATATATAAGGCGCAGCGCATTATAAGGCACATAGAATAGACGCTAGGAAAAAAAAGTCAGTTCCAGGGTTAAACTGTCACAATCACACAATGCTTGCATGAGCCGCTAACGTCTGGCTTTTATTTTGCTAGCAAGCTGGGTTGCTAATGTGCGTTGATGGATGGATGGATGGATGGATTGATTGATTGATTGATTGATTGCAGGACCTGGACAGCGACGTGCCGGAGTCGTCCGACTGGGACAAATACGCCTCGGAGGAGTACGAGATCCTGGTGGCGGAGGAGACGGCCAACGAACAGGAACAACTAGGAGAAGGGTTAGCAACAATAACCCTCCTTATATATCCGCTATAGCTCGGTTGGTAGAGCGGCCGTGCCAGCAACTTGAGGGTTGCAGGTTCGATCCCCGCTTCCACCATCCTAGTCACTGCCGTTGTGTCCTTGGGCAAGACACTTTACCCACCTGCTCCCAGTGCCACCCACACTGCTTTAAATGGAACTTACATATTGGCTTTCACTATGTAAAGCACTTTGAGTCACTTGAGAAAAAGCACTATATAAATGTAATTCACTTCACTTGACTTTTTCCCACGCTGGCGTGCTAACTCCGTCATGTGCTGGCAGGTCCTTTGACGACGACTTGGATGTGGACGACCTCCAGCTTCCTGCGGAGATGGGAAGCAAGATGGAAAAAGTGGTCATATCTCATCTGTCCGCATGAAATGATTTTTGGGAGGAATGATTGGCCAACTTCATGATGACGTGCAAAGACAATCACAGGATAGAAAGAAGGAAGCCCGCCTCCTGGTGGCCACACTGTGCTCCTACAATCACAGGATAGAAAGAAGGAAGCCTGCCTCCTTGTGGCCACACTGTGCTCCTACAATCACAGGATAGAAAGAAGGAAGCCTGCCTCCTTGTGGCCACACTGTGCTCCTACAATCACAGGATAGAAAGAAGCAAGCCTGCCTCCTGGTGGCCACACTGTGCTCCTACAATCACAGGATAGAAAGAAGGAAGCCTGCCTCCTGGTGGCCACACTGTGCTCCTACAAGCGTCTTCTGGACTATTCTACTAATATTACACTCTCTGGCAGAGTTTTGTTAATATTTCTATAAATAACATTTATATGTAACAAAACACTGTGGATGCTAATCAGACCATGCAGTGGAAATATTTGTCTTTTTGTGCAAAAAAGATTTGCAATAAAAACAATTATAATAATACTTCTTTTTTTTTTTTAAGTTTTGGTTGCAAATCAATTTTTGGATTAGAATTGTTTTTTTTGTACAATTTTTTGGTTTGTTGTGACGCCTCTTCACAATATTTTATTGGTCAGAATTTTCCCTTCAAATGTGTTGAGGGAGGAACGCCCATATATGGTCAAAAAGGCATCTTTGGTGTCAATTGTTTAACATCTGCTGGACTTTCAGGGAAATGGAAACAAACATTTCTCTTTCTGTGTCAGCTAACTCAAAACTAATTCCGATGTACAACATTTACAGAATAATGAACCCCCCCTCCAAAAAAGAAGCTCCCGCCACTGACAGAGCGATAAACAAATTGTTCCGAGGAGGCCCCGCCCACAAGGTGGAGCTTGACTCATATCCAAACAATTTAAGGATTTCAGTGATTTGCAACCAAAACTTTTGTTTGTTTGAAAATATTTTTTAATCTAAACATATTTTTGTTTGTTTGGTTGCATAAAAAGACTTTTCTCTCCGTAAAAAAATCTCAGTTTTTTTGTTTTTGTTTGTTTTTTATCTTTCAAAATGGCCTCAAGGGAAGTCATGGAAATATTATTATTATTATTATTATTATTATTATTATTATTATTATTATTCAAAGCTTTCGCATATTATAGCATTTTTTTTTTACCAATTTTAAATAAGCATCAGAGGTCCCACAATTGTGTATTAGAAGTGTGTCCCTACTGTTTTGTGTGTTTGTCATTTGTGCGCAGTTGTGTACGTAATCAACTTTTGACTTGTGCACTGTGAATGTGTATGTATATATGTATATATATATATATATATATATATATATTTATTTGTGTGTATATATACATATATGTATACATATGTATTTATATACATATATGTGTATATATATATATATATACTATATATATATATATACATATTTACTTATATACATATATGTATTTAAATACATATACGTATACACATGTATTTATATACATATATGTATACATATATACAGTATATACATATATGTATACATATGTATGTATATACATATATGTATACATACATATTTATATACTTATACACATGTATTTATATACATATATGTATACATATATACAGTATATACATATATGTATACATATGTATTTATATACATATGTCATATGTGTCATAAATGACGAACAACAATGGGGAGCGTGACAAGAGTTAGCATAGCTGTGTGCGCTAAAGTGCTAACAGTACATTTGAACATAATGCTAAGTTAGCACAGTCACCAAATGAAAACCAATGTGTCAATCATCATATTGTTGGTGACATTCTTCCAAACACACAAATAATCAATCATCATATTGTTGGTCCAGTGACTTCTAGGACGTGTGAACAAGCTGTAAATACATTTCAGAGCAGTAGAAATGATCAAAACAAGTCATATTTACAAAACAAAAGGAATATTAATTGGGGTCTTCTCCTGACCTCTTAATTGGTTTGTGTGTGTATGGAAATCCTACAGGAGTACTTTTTTTGTGTGTGTGTGACACAGCCGCTGTAAATGTGCCTGGCTGTCTTTTAATTTGAAAGATCATTATTATGACAATAACACCAAATTGTACAGGATTTTTTTATGACGCTTTGTATTGCGCTGCCACTGTGTGGCGTGTAAGGGGGGTCAATTAAATTATGATGTGCGAGTGCATGTGTGTGTGTGTGTGTGTGTGTGTGTGTGTGTTTAAATGGGCTGACCTGCCTTACTGACAATCACTCGGACTCTCGTCGTCGTCACTAAAGAGGCCTATTTGTTCATTTACAGTAGGGCTTTTATTTTGAAATGACTGTGACGGGAGGTGACCGGGCTTTTATTTATGCCAATGTAATGCTGACTGTAAGAGCATGTTTTCTTTATTTCTCTCTTATCTGGCATCCACTGCTTTTGTCTGAAACAAACATGTTTCAATAAAAAAATGTTTCTGACTAAGAGAGCTTCATAGGTCACACACACACACACACACACACACACACACACACACATTCTTGTATTTGTTGCCTTCTTGAGACCTCCAATAAAAATGCCTACCTCTTTAGGACCAGCCTTTCTAGATACATAAAGATGTGTATTTACAACATTAATAACATATACATACTATGCACATATAAAAAAGGTAAGCTTTTAGCTTCTTTGTTTCTTTTTTTTTTTGGAATTGGTTTTTAATCTTCATTATTTACTTCAGGTTATTACAATATGTCTATATACTTTTTTTTTTTTTCTTAATTAATTTTGGCCCATTTAGATTTCTTACACACACTTGTTATTTCATATGTTGACCAGAGGGGGAGCACTTTTAAAAGCGACACACAATCAATTTGAGATATCCCTCCTTTTTGGGACCACCCTCATGATGATGGATGTCACCACAAATGAGACCTTCTCTATTAGATGCAATGTTCTTGATTTATCTCATCACTTGTTCACACCTCCTCATATGGAAGATACGTTTCCTTCTTCGTGTCTCAAGAAGGGTAGAAAGACAAGAACACACACACAAAGACAATGTTGTCAGCAACTCGCTGATGTCAACACACACACACACACACACACACACACACACAGTTTCCAAGAAGGCGAATAAGAACATTCCATCTTCAGAGTTTATTTTCCATCTGTCATGGTTGACTTTTGTGTCATCCAGGATGAACGTGGCTCCTCATTAACTCTGCAATCATCAAACTTTAGGCTGATTCTTCCACAAAGCAGGGTAAGAATGACACATTTCCATGGTAACTTGGTCTGTTACCATGGTAACCAGATCCAAGAAGCTAACCAGGTTTACTTGGACAAAGTCTGACTCTTGTCACGTCTCATCCCTCCCGATGAACACGTGGCTTGGCATTGTCTTGCTGAAATAAGCAGGGGCGTCCATGGTAACGTTGCTTGGATGGCAACATATGTTGCTCCAAAAGCTGTATGTACCTTTCAGCATTAATGGTGCTTTCACAGATGTGTAAGTTACCCATGTCATGTGTACTCTTTATTATCCGATTAGTCGACTAATGGACTATCAAAACAATCATTAGTTGCAGCCCAACAACCCAATATGTAAGTGAACTCTTTATTATCTGATTAGTGGACTAATGGACTATGAAAACAATGATTAGTTGCAGCCTAACAACGACATGTTGTGCTGTTTTAAGCAACCTCATGAAGTCCCCCAGCCACGTATTCCTTTGACATCAATAAATCATCTTTCTGAATCAAAAAATAGACCTCCTATGTTTATGTTAAATCTAGTCTAACATTTTAGGGTCCTCAAAAATGTGGAAGAGTAAGATTTGTAAAAGTGTGTTGCTCAAATGTTTTTCTCAGGGAGGCATTCATGATTGGAAAAAAAAAATCCCAGGATGTGTTCTTTAAACAAGGACCTTTTTTGTCTTCCTTTCAGGCAAATTGATGCACTTGAAATAATTCCTGATACAGACTAAAACACAATGTTAATAAAGTTATTCTTTGTTGTAGGTTGATCTATATCTCTTGCTTTTTTCTTTTCTTTAATGTTAATAAGGATACAATGTTTTGCAGAGGTGTACTTATAACAATTTGTTTGACAAATGATAATATATATTTTCTTCCTTAGGGGGGCGTAACAAAGAAAATATCAAAGCAGTGATTTAAAGTGACCTAATGACCTTTTGACAGGTGAGGGCGAGGTTCCGCCAAATTGCAACGTACTGTTCTGTTTATCTAGCAAACAACATGCTGACTACCCTCTTAGGCCACACCTGGGCAAAACACAGTTTTATACAGGTTTTATCTGGCCCGCGGGATGACTTTGCTAAGTATAAAAATGAGCCGAAATTTTGGAATGAAAGAAACTGTTGTTCTGAATGTGTCCACTAGATGTCGCAATGGCAATTCTTTGTATCTGTGTAGATGATGCTACATACAACAAATAAAGCACATGATGTTCGTGCACCAGTCCAGGGAAATGAGCAAACCACATAAATAACATCCTGTAAATTGATTTTTTTATCTTAATAGATTGAAAAATGAAGACCAATGAGTTGACTGATGAACATTATCACATCATTTATTCAGAAAGTATAAATTGTTGTGTTTACTGAGGGGAGGTGACGGCTCAGAGACACCAGGGGGCAGTATGTACAATTTATTTATTATATATAATAAATATATATAATAATAATAAACAATACAACTAAACTATAGATATGGAGTGTGTGACTAAAATACAAGAGTGTGTGTGGTGTAAGACTATGTGTAGAATTGAACTGAAGTGAGTGTTACCAACGTGTTGAACGAGATACGAGGAAGTCCAGGGGGCAGGCAGATGATCCGGGGGCAGAGAGAGACGTCAGAATCCAGGGGCGAGCAAGAGGTCGAGGAACGAAGGAGGCAGTCAGAGTCCAGAGGGAGATCCAGGGAAAAAGTGAGATGCACAGCTCACTTTCCAGGTGACGAAGGGTAGGTACACCATGAGAAAAACTAAGTTCTTGCGCTGATCCTAGGGTCCACTGGTCTTTTAACCAGCTCGCCCTCATCAGTTTCAGGTGTGATGATTGCCGGTGATTGATTGCAGGGCGGGGACACGCGCGGCGCGTCCCTGGATGTGCGCACCCGTGGGCGTGTCCCGAGGCGCGCACAGACGGATGAGCGGCGTTGGCAGGAGCCTGAGCCGTAACATAAATAATGACAAATAAAGATATAATACTATTAAATGCAACATGTAAGTGTAAAAAAAACCAACAACATTATGATTTGTACATTTTCAGAATGTGCTTGTTCTATTTTTAAACAAAGAAAACAATCTGAAGTTGTCTTTATTTTGAAGTTATCGTGCCGTGATTTTACCAGTCCTCCCCACTTGGGAGTAGATCTTTCTCCATGTGGCCCCCCACCTCAAATGACTTTGACACCCCTGTCCCGGTCCACACCCTAGCCTCAAACCTACTAGTTAGTGATAACAACTTTTGACTTAAGCCTGCTGGTTGATCTAGCAGGCTACCTAGCATATTAGCAGCTAACCAACATGATGATGAACTTAAGTAATCGCTGACTGTGCTTTTCTCTGAGCAGCTGATTAGGACTTTTCAGTCAAGTAGCATTTATTCCACTTCCTGACCACCACTTTTTATTTCAACCTTCTTTGAGCCCTCGCCCTCGTCTTCTTCTTCTTCCCTCAGAATCACAAGGCAGGCGCAGCCACTGGAATGTGTGCTGGTGTTTGCCAGAAGACAAAAGTCTTCCAGCGAAGGCCAACGGGTCTATTTGGCAGACACGCCAACAACGAGTCTATTTGGCGGACACGCCAACAATGAGTCTATTTGGCGGACATGCCGAGTCCTTACAGTAATATGGAGTCAAATTGCTGCCAAAACTCCACAAACAAATGTTTTTATTCCCATTCCAGGTCGCAGGGGGCTGGGAAAAAAAGGATTTTCCACAATTAAAAAAACAATTTGCAAGTAAAAAAAACCATACATTTTCTGCAGGTAAAAAAGTATAAAAACAATTTTCTTCAAGTTAAAACTTTTGGCAGTAAAATTCCATCCAGTGCGATTCTCCACACTTACATTGAGAGCACCCGTAATTAGCACTCTACAACAACAGGTGGTGCTGCTGAGTCAATTCAAGGCAGTCAAAGAGCTTTTGGCGGACGGCACCATGCGCAAATAACAGAAGCTCTGACTTCCTTAAATTGACTCAGCAGCACCACCTGTCGTCGTGGAGTGCTAATTACAGGTGTTCTGAGTGCAAGCGTGTGTGTGTGTGTATATATTTTGTATTAAATGTTAACTGCATCTACTAAAGCAGGGGTGTGTCCAAACCCGCTAGCGTCTTCAATTCGGCCCACGAGACATGAGTTCAATCAAATATTGCAATTCAGAGTGCTTTCAAATGAATCTTATATTGGATTAAGCGGTTTCTGGATGCTACGAGTTGCTGCCATCTTGTGGACAATGTGAGCAAATCAGGTCAATGACCCTTAAATGTACTTATTTGTGCACTGCATTTAGTCACATGACACAATCCGAACAACCTTTCCTAGTCATGGTGCAGATAAAGTGTGTGGATCGCTCAGGGTGGAATATTACTGACAAAAGTTGAAGAAAATAGTTTTTTTTTTAACAGAAAAAATGTTTTTTTATACCTACGATTCGTTTTTTACTTTCCAAAAATGTTTTTTACTTGTCAATCATTTTTTTAATTGAAAAAAACCCATTTGTTTTTATACTTGCAAATTGTTTTTAATTGAAGAAAATGTTTTATTTCCCCACAAACATTGTTGCGCTTAAGTAAAAATATTTTTTTGTGTTTGCGGAGTTTTGGCAGAAATGTCACTCCATAGTTACTAGTTACTGTTTTTGCTCTGTTCTGCAAAAAAGGAAAAGGTGGCACATGTGGAATCAAGTATGCTTTGAAATACTTCAAAGAGATATGCATGCTATTTGGATATTTGTATACGTTTAAATTAATAAGAAGTACACCAATCTTTGTGTTAGTTTCAGTTGTCCTTATCAACATTACTCCTTTTTGTCTTCAAATTTGGACTTTTTTCTACATTTTCCAAACGTTTGCTTGTTTATTTGGTTGAAATGTGATTTTCTCCAGTCTGTCATGTCTTGTTTCAGGTTTGTGGTTGTTTTCCTGTGTCTGGTGTTTGTTTCCCCTTTGGCGCTCCTATTTTAGGTTCTTTTTCCTGTGTTGTGCCTTACATGCAGTAACTTGACCACTGCCTCTGGTTAGTGATTAGTATTCACACCTGCTGCCAAATCTAATCAGAAAGCTACATATGCTAGCGTCGCTGTTTAGGCCCACGAGACATGAGTTCAATAAAGCATCACAATGCAGAGTGCTTTCAAATGAATCTTATATATTAAGCGGTCCATGAATGCTACAAATTGCTGCCACCTTGTGGATAATGTGAGTAAATCAGGTCAAGGCCCCTTGAATGTACTCTGAAAAAATAGCCCAGCATTTAGTCACATGACACCATCCGAACAACCTTCCCTAGTCATGGTGCAACAAAATAATGAAGCTGTCTCTGAATGCTACACATTGCTGCTATCTTATGGACAATGACCCTTGAAAGTCCATCCATTCATTTTCTACCGCTTGTCCCTTTTCGGGGTCGCGAGGGGTGCTGGAGCCTATCTCAGCTGCATTCGGGCGGAAGGCGGCGTACACCCTGGACAAGTCGCCACCTCATCACAGAGAGTATTTCTGAAAAAGTAGCACGGCATTTAGTCATATGACAAAATCCGAACAACCTTCCATAGTCTTGGTGCAGCAAAATAATTAAGCGGTCTCTGAATGCTATGAATTGTGGACATGGTGAGTAAATCAGGCCAATGACCCTTGAATGTACTCTGAAAAAATAGCACAGCATTTAGACATATGACACAATCCGAACAACCTTCCCTAGTCATGGTGCAACAAAAAACTTAAGCCGTCTCTGAACGCTACGGATTGCTGCCATTTCGTGGAAAATGTGAGTAAATCAGGTCAATGACTCTTGAATGTACTCTGATACAATAGCACAGCATTTGGTCATATGACACAATCCGAACCACCTTACCTAGTCATGGTGCAACCAAAAAATGCAACTAATATAAAGGTCACCACACATGGTCACACATAACACAATCTTCTTACTGAACTTTGTGGATATTATGAAAAACGTCTAAACATCATAAACAATTTCAAAATGACACCCAATTAGTGCATGATGGGAACAATTTAAAACTCTTTCTCCACACGTGTCCATGTTTTGCTCATTTTAGCTGCTTGATATTTCTGATTCATTACAAAACTTTAAAAGAAGGTCGTCACAGAAGCAAACAAAGTAGGAGTCAAACTTTCACATGCTGTTAATATCAAATTCTATTAATTATATACCCATAACATTATTTAAATACCCATTATATTAATATATGTACACACACACGCACACGAGTGTATATATATATATATATATATATATATATATATATATATATATATATATATATATATATATATATATATATATATAGTAGCACATGAATAGAGTATAACCAAGTGAAAGTACAAGTACAGATTTTTGGTATGAATATTCACAAAAATTACACTAACCCGAGTAAAGGTAATTTGTTTGAAACAGAAAAATAATAAGAAATAAGAAAAAAAATTACACTAACCCGAGTAAAGGTAATTTGTTTGAAACAGAAAAATAATCTTCACATTTTTAGTGAAATATTAACTGAACACAGCATAGTTATGCAGTACTGTATGTGGGCGCTGCATTCAGGACTGCTGGGAAATATCCAACTTCCAGTCGATAGTAAGGAAAAAACATGGCTGACGACCCCTTGCATTCACTGTATTATATACTCTGTATTATTGTCAAGTAAAATGACACATTCCAAAAAAGAACAAATACTAAATACAAAAGTCGACTTGAGTTTGGAACATAAAATAAAAGTCTTAATGTGTTGTAGAATGTTAACTGAGGACAACATTACTGTATTATAAACGTTTTCTACTGAAGGCCGCACACTGCAAAATCAAAGCATGTGGGGGACATTTTGATATTTTTCATTTTCTAAACTAATATAATATATTGATTTTCTTTCATCTTTAGGCTCCCCACAAGTGTGGCCCCAGCAACCTGGAAGGGTCTTAGTCAGAAATATGTTCAAAATCATTCACAGCTATATATACATTGTTTTATTCCATGCTTAAATATCTCAATCAACTTCAGCTCTATCATTCATTATGAAGTTTTCATTTTTTTGTCTATTTTGTTTAAGAAAACCTGCAATAAAATGTGTTTTAAGTCGTATATGTGAATTAACTGGAGCCTTAAAAAGATCAATAATTCATAACACCATTTGTTTTAATTCAATATTATTTTTTGAGCAATGATATAAAAAAAAATCTGACCCAAAATGATGAGAGATATAGAAGCTTAGTCTCGCTTAACAAGTGGCTGGCTAGCTTCTGTAGACAACAGGGACTAACGTTTATTGATAATTGGCCCTCTTTCTGGGGCAAACCAGGCTTGCTGATGAGAGACGGCCTTCACCCTAACCAGGAAGGCGCCATCATCCTGTCTAAAAACATAGACTACTGTTTAAGTCACATTTGACTAACTACACTAGAGCAAGCCCGGTCACAGGCAATTACAGAGCCTGCTAGTCCGGGTGAGGAGTCAGTTAGGCTAGAACTAGCCAGCACCAGGCTGGATAATTCCTGTACGCATAGCAATTTTCTTAGAATAACACACAACTCACATAATGTGTTTTCTGTTGTGAATGTGTCCGGGGTAGATATGCATTCTACTGAGGTGGCAAAACATGATGCGTTCAATCGATCGCAGCATCAAGCAAACAATCTGAAAATTCCCGTCGTATCAATTCCTAGATATGGTCGAAACTATTTAAAGTGCACTACGTATAATAAACGCAACATTATTAATATTGCTACTACGGATAATTTAAACAAAAACTCGTCAAAACAGCCCAATACTTATAATATGGGCTTATTAAACATAAGATCATTGTCTCCCAAAACGTTATTAGTTAATGAGGTCATTAGAGACAACAATCTTAACGTCATTGGTCTTAGCGAAACCTGGCTCAAACCAGACGATTTTTTTGCGCTAAATGAGGCATCTCCTCCTAACTATACGAATGCGCATATTGCCCGTCCCCTTAAAAGGGGTGGGGGGGGTCGCACTAATATACTTATGTGGGCTTTGTACCGAGGATGTCGTTGTGGCTTGTGCAGCCCTTTGAGACACTTGTGATTTAGGGCTATATAAATAAACATTGATTGATTGATTGATACTTGTATAGCGCTTTTCTACCTTCAAGGTACTCAAAGCGCTTTGACACTACTTCCACATTTACCCATTCACACACACATTCACACACTGATGGAGGGAGCTGCCATGCAAGGCGCTAACCAGCAGCCATCAGGAGCAAGGGTGAAGTGTCTTGCTCAGGACACAACGGACATGACGAGGTTGGTACTAGGTGGGGATTGAACCAGGGACCCTCGGGTCGCGCACGGCCATTCTTCCACTGCGCCACGCCGTAAGTCAATAATTCATAACAACATTGATTTTGATACATTCATATTTTTTTTAGCAATGACACTTTTAAAGAAGAAAAAAACAGCCTGCAGGGGTGCTTTGTTTATTAGAGTTAACATTGCAATTTTTCCCTCCTTACATTTTACGTGTTTGCTCTTGTATTTCATTTTTTTTTTTTTTTTTTTTTTTTTTTTTTTGTAATAGTATTTTTAGAATGAATATCTGCGGGCCGCAAATGTATTTGGACACCTATATACTGTATGTGTTTTAGGCAGAGGTGGGTAGAGTAGCCAGAAATTGTACTCAAGTAAGAGTACTGTTACTTTAGGGATTTATTACTCAAGTAAAAGTAAGGAGTAGTCACCCAAATATTTACTTGAGTAAAAGTAAAAAGTATGTTGTGAAAAAACTACTCAAGTACTGAGTAACTGATGAGTAACATACACACACACATATATATATATATATATATATATATATATATATATATATATATATATACACATACATATATATATATATATATATATATATATACACATACATTGATATATACAGTATATAATTTATATGTATTTATTTAGCTGTTTTTGTTTACATGTTAAAGGTGTTTTAATGAATATACATGCATGTTTAACATATAGATTCCTTTCTTTCATGAAGACAAGAATATAAGTTGGTGTATTACCTGATTCTGATGACTTGCATTGATTGTAATCAGACAGTAGTGATGATAACGTCCACGTTTTCAAATGGAGAAGAAAAGTTTCTCCTTTCTGTCTAATACCACATGAAAGTGGTGGGTTTTTGGCATCTTATTTGTCCAGCTTCCATATTCGTTTTTATACACTTTACAAGAAATACATTGGCGTCAAACTCCGTAGCTTGCTAGCTTGTTTGCGCTGGCTTTCGGAGACTCTTGTTTTGAAAGCGCAGGCGCGATGGCGCGGCACTTTTATTGTGAAGACAGGAACGTCCTCATGTGCAGTCAGTCTTTAGGCTTTTGACGGGATGTACGGTTGAAATAAAAAAGTATCTTTTTTCCTTCAGACTTTTGATTGATTGATTGAAACTTTTATTAGTAGATTGCACAGTACAGTACACATTCCGTACAATTGACCACTAAATGGTAACACCCCAATAAGTTTTTACACTTGTTTAAGTCAGGTCATGTGACCACCTGGCTCTGTTTGATTGGTCCAACGTCACCAGTGACTGCATCTGATTGGTGGAACGAAGTGAAACGTCACCAGTAAGGCAGGCACTTTGAAGGTCTGTCTGACAGACCAAAACAAACAAAGCGTGCATTAACAGATGGATAAAAATTAGTAGCGAGTAGCGAGCTGAATGTAGATAAAAGTAGCGGAGTAAAAGTAGCGTTCCTTCTCTATAAATATACTTAAGTAAAAGTAAAAGTATGTTGCATTAAAACTACTCTTAGAAGTACAATTTATCCCAAAAGTTACTCAAGTAGATGTAACGGAGTAAATGTAGCGCGTTACTACCCACCTCTGGTTTTAGGACCTTAAAGCAGAGCTGCATTCAGGGCTACTCGGACAAACGCCACTTCATGATTGGCAACTTTTTGTTATATTTTCATTTTATTTATCTAATCGCTTGCATTTTCCTTCAAAACCTCCATAACCGCGAAAGGAGCGTCTGGATGAATAAACGCCACATTCTAAGCAAGCAAGTGGCAGTTTTGCGCTGCGCCACACTTGGGGCTATTACGGTAGAAGCAAGTATTAAAAGTGGGCGGGGCGTGGACCTCCATGTGCGTGCTTTTGATTGACATGGCGGAGCTGCTCAGTCCGCGTCGCGCCGCGCCAGCAAAGAGGCGAGCAGGAGGAGCAGGACGACTACATCTACAACTACAACAACTCACACTCCGAGCCTGGGAATAACATCTCAAGTACAAGAAGAAGAAGAACAAACTTGTCCGTCTCAACATTCGCAGCGAGGTCAGTCTTTTTCTGCTTCTTTCTAATGGCGTCCATGTTGGGGAAAACTTTTTATATATAAACTGTGCGCGCGCGCGCGTGCGTGTGCGCGTGCGCGTGAGCTGACGCCGGCAGTCTGAGCCACTTTAGGAGGAAAAAAGTTGCTTCGACTCCCTTTTTTCACTTCGGCCTTTTCTGCTTTTTTCACTTGACTCTTCGGCCTTTTTAGCTCCATTGGAAAGCGACAAGGACGTCATTTGCTCACTTTCTACTTTTTTGGATGGCACTAAACAGTTATTATATCTTCTTATGGCGGACATGTTTCGTCAAAAAAAAATCACTCCTGGATTTATTCCATTCGATCCGATGTAACATTATTACATTTGATGTTTGTATTAATGGCAATGGAAGACGTTTCTAGAAGGTACACAACAAGTTTAATGCGAGGGGGGGGGGGGGAGTCTCACTCCAGCAGATCCTAGCATTCCTTCCAGCCACTCTCTCTCTCTCTCTCTCTCTCTCTCTCTCTCTCTCTCTCTCTCTCCCCCAGAAACGACTACGTGTCTGTTTGTGCAGCAACATCTTTTCTTCCCACTTTCATGCAAAAGGAAGAAGAGAGAAAACGTACAACAGCATGAAAATAAGACAGCGATGACGTCATTGACGTCCACAAACGCATAGAAAGTATGTACAGTATGCCCCCCCCCCTGGACTCTGGATCCAGGGGGTACGTTGGAGAAGAGAAATATCACACAAGTCTACTTTTGTCAGTGGGAGAAGGAAAAAAAAAAAAGAGGAGAAGTAGAAATGTGATCCCAAATACGTGACGTCAGATGACATTCCTTGGGTGGAAAGCTGATGTGGCCTAAACTTTTTTTGTTTTTTTGTTGCCTGATAGCTGACTTGAAGGCTGCTAATGATGATGTAACGTCACAATCATTTGAACCATGGCTCTGATTATTCACTTTTCTTTCCTTCTTCCTTTCTTTTTGGGGGGGTTAGAAAAGTTAGCATCTTTTACTTTAGCAAGCCGCAGCAAATGTATGCTAGCAAAAGATATGCTAACATGACATATTTGTATCCAAGGGGAGACAGAGTAGCAAGAAAAAAAACTAAAATGAGACAATGAAGGTGAATATGTCTCCTCCTGTCATTTACAACATGTACGTGTGTTATCCACAAGGAGACTGAGGGCAGAGCCGTAACAAACAGCCCAAGAAGCAATAATAGACAAGTGGATATAGTTGTAACAACAGAAGGAAATCAGTATTTACTACTAAAATAAATATTTTATCCAAGAGGAGACTGAGGGTATTAGAGATGCGCGGATAGGCAATTATTTCATCCGCAACCGCATCAGAAAGTCGTCAACCATCCGCCATCCACCCGATGTAACATTTGATCAGAACCGCATCCGCCCGCACCCGCCCGTTTTTATATATCTAATATAGACGATGCAAGGCATTAGTGAGGTTATAAAGCTTTTGCCTGTTAAAGAAAGGAGACTGATCCAATGCAGCACAGACATTCGCGTGCCACGCTGTCACGGCCCAGACGCACACCAGTGCGCAATCATATGGGAGCCACGCTGAGCGCACCTCCAAGCGCGTCTCGCTGCCGGCGACGGCCGGGTATGGTCCCGAGGCTCCAGCGCCATCCATTTTCAGGGCTAGTTGATTCGGCAGGTGGGTTGGTACACACTCCTTAGCGGGTTCCGACTTCCATGGCCACCGTCATGCTGTCTATATCAACCAGGGTGAGCCCCACCCCTTTCGTGAGCGCACTGCGCGCGGAGTGACCCCTGTTACGCGCCCCCGGCAACAGGGGTGGCGGGCAGGTAAGCTGCGCGGGCGGAGCGCGCGGAGTGACCCCTGTTACGAGCCCCCGGCCACGGGGGTGGCGGGCAGGTAAGCTGCTTACCTGCTGCGCGTGACGCCGGCCGCGGCGAAGGCGGACGAGGCGGGGTGTCGGTGCGGTGGGCGCGGTGGTGACCCTGGACGTGCGTCGGGCCCTTCTCGCAGATCACCTCAGCTACGGCTCCCGGTGGGGCCCTCTCGGGGGAAGGGGCCTCGGTCCCGGACCCCGGCGAGGCGTCCCTTCTCCGCTCCGTAAAAGTGTCCATCTCTTTTCTTTTTTTTTCTTCTGTTGTGGCATATGCTGCAGGTGCCTGCTCGTTTTTCGTATGTGGGTAACAACATTTAACTATGTATATATATTTAACTGCCACCCGCCTGAATCTATTTAAAATCTATTTTTTATTTTTTTCAACCGCCCGACCCGACCCGCGGATAAAATCTAATTTTTTTAAATTTCATCCGCCCGATCCGCGGATAATCCGCGGACTCCGCGGTTGTGCCCGCAAACCGCGCATCTCTAGAGGGTATAGTCGTAACAACAGAAGGAAATCAGTATTTACTACTAATGTAAATATTTTATCCAAGAGGAGACTGAGGGTATAGTCGTAACAACAGAAGCAAATGAGTATTTAGTACAAAAAAAAAAAAAAAATTTCCAAGAAAGAACTGAGGGCATAGTCGTAACAACAGAAGCAAATCTATTAAAATAAATATTTTATCCAAGTAGAGAATGAGGGCATAGTCGTAACAACACAAGCAAGTGAGTATTTACCACTAAGAAGAAATATTTTATCCAAGAAGAGACTAAGGGTATAGTTGTAACAAAAGAAGCAAATGAGTATTTACTACTAAAAGTAATATTTTTTTTCAAAAGAACACTTGGAGCAGAAGACTTATTTTTATCCAAGAAGAGACTGAGGGCAGCAGCAAAATGGAGACTGCAGAGTGTAATATTGCAGCGAGCACAGCTAACGTTAGCGTGTGTGTTTATGTTTGCTTATTTCTTCATATTTCTTTGATGTCATGGTGTCTGTTTTTTGTAGTAGTTTGATTGGTTAGATAGATAGATGGATAGATATTATAGATAGATATACTGTATAGATAGATGATTGGTTAGATAGATAGATAGATATTATAGATAGATGATTGGTTAGATAGATAGATATTATAGATAGATGATTGGTTAGATGGATATATATTACAGCTCAATGATTGGTTAGATAGATAGATAGATAGATAGATAGATGATTGGTTAGATGGATAGATATTATAGATAGATGATTGGTTAGATAGATAGATGTACTTTATTGATTCCTTCAGGAGAGTTCTCTCAGGAAAAAAAAAATGGACATAACACAAGTCAAATTTTAGTTTGGAATTCAATTGTATGTTTTTGAAGATTGTATCTCACATGACAACGCAGGGCTGGGCAATATGGCAGAAAAGTGTATAAGTGTTTTATATTGATCAACATCAATAAATAGTCATATATTTATGCCCTATTGACAATAAGGAGCAGGATACGAATATAATAAATGTCAATCTTTTTATTTCAAATGTAGCCTTTTTCTGATTATAATCCCCTCAGCTATCTATGCAAACAATGTCAAAACAATTGTAAAATCACATTGAACAATTAACAATAAGCTCTTAAAATGAAGGTGCAAAAGTAAGAAATGCTTAATAAAGTGTAACAAAATAGTGTAAAGTGTGAAAATGTCAACACAGAGAAACCTGAGAAGAAGTCTTTTCTGCAGCTTTAGTGCCAGGAAGTTTAAAGCTGTGCTCTAAAGGGTAAGGTGGTGTGGTATCACCCGTCTGGGTGTGGACGAGCGCCTTGCATCATGTACAGACCACATTGGTCTGACTACGCTCCCTTTTTGAAAAAATACCCAAAATCTGCCGTACTGTCCAGGTGACTTTTCCTCTTTTATCCACAATTTCTTCATTTTCACTTTCTCTTCTCACTCCATGCAAAAAAAAAATCAACCTTCAGACAACGTGATGGCGCAACCAAACTTGATAGTCCATGCTGTTACCAGATTGGCTGTTAGCGTGACCACTTTTTGCCTTGCTCGGTTACCAGGGAGCGAGTGCCTTTGTTCATGCAACCAACCTTGCTTCCATACTTTCACTTTCTTCCGACAAAGAAGAAAAGACATTGTCAGTTGATGTGGATTACATAGTGACATCGCTTTTTCAACATGTAATAATAGCGTCGCTATCTTGGAATTTGACCAACTTATTCTTTACCTTCATTTTTACCGTCTGTCACTGCAGGTATGACAAACAACAGCAATGTGTGCTAGCAGGGAGGGCTACATGATGGTTGTCTACCACTAAGCTAGGCTACGTTGTGCCTTAAAGGCGCAAATATTAGAACATGTGCTAATAACACTTGTATGAGATTGTAGTCGTTGTAATTAACGTCAACCACTAATGAAGGGTGTTCAACTATGGCTGCAGGTGTGTGTGTGTGTGTGTGTGTGTGTGTGTGTGTGTGTGTGTGTGTGTGTGTGTGTGTGTGTGTGTGTCAAGTTCTCACATTTGACTTTCTGGTTTGGCTCCAGCTTTGTTTTGAGCAGCAAGGCCTGCAGCTCAGTGTTGAAGTGGGCCTGGCTGGTCCATAGTGATGCAAATGAAGGAATTCTGGTCAAATTAGGACACACACACACACACACACGCCCCTCCCTTGTGCGCTTTTGCACATAATGCAACTTATATCCTCTTTAAGGAGCCCAATGAGGGGTGTTGTTGATGTTTAGCCTCTTTGGCCTTCCCGTTGGTACACAACACAAACAAAGCTAAGAAGGTCTGAACAGGTTACGAAACCCGGACCTGGCTGGCCCAAGAATGCTTGGATCTGAGTGATACTTAATGATCTTTTCTTGGGCTTTTTGTGGCAAGCTACATAATGTTACATTGTCTGAGGTGTACTTATTACAGTACTGCATAATGTTACAGTGTCTGAGGTGTACTTATTATAGTACTGCATAATGTTACATTGTCTGAGGTGTACTTATTACAGTACTGCATAATGTTACATTGTCTGAGGTGTACTTATTACAGTACTGCATAATGTTACATTGTCTGAGGTGTACTTATTACAGTACTGCATAATGTTACATTGTCTGAGGTGTACTTATTATAGTACTGCATAATGTTACATTGTCTGAGGTGTACTTATTACAGTACTGCATAATGTTACATTGTCTGAGGTGTACTTATTACAGTACTGCATAATGTTACATTGTCTGAGGTGTACTTATTACAGTACTGCATAATGTTACATTGTATGAGGTGTACTTATTACAGTACTGCATAATGTTACATTGTATGAGGTGTACTTATTACAGTACTGCATAATGTTACATTGTCTGAGGTGTACTTATTACAGTACCGCATAATGTTACATTGTCTGAGGTGTACTTATTACAGTACCGCATAATGTTACATTGTCTGAGGTGTACTTATTACAGTACTGCATAATGTTACATTGTCTGAGGTGTACTTATTACAGTACTGCATAATGTTACATTGTCTGAGGTGTACTTATTACAGTACTGCATAATGTTACATTGTCTGAGGTGTACTTATTACAGTACTGCATAATGTTACATTGTCTGAGGTGTACTTATTACAGTACTGCATAATGTTACATTGTCTGAGGTGTACTTATTACAGTACGGCATAATGTTACATTGTCTGAGGTGTACTTATTACAGTACCGCATAATGTTAAATTGTCTGAGGTGTACTTATTACAGTACTGCATAATGTTACATTGTCTGAGGTGTACTTATTACAGTACTGCATAATGTTACATTGTATGAGGTGTACTTATTACAGTACTGCATAATGTTACATTGTCTGAGGTGTACTTATTATAGTACCGCATAATGTTACAGTGTCTGAGGTGTACTTATTACAGTACTGCATAATGTTACATTGTCTGAGGTGTACTTATTATAGTACTGCATAATGTTACATTGTCTGAGGTGTACTTATTATAGTACCGCATAATGTTACATTGTCTGAGGTGTACTTATTACAGTACTGCATAATGTTACATTGTCTGAGGTGTACTTATTACAGTACTGCATAATGTTACATTGTCTGAGGTGTACTTATTACAGTACCGCATAATGTTACATTGTCTGAGGTGTACTTATTACAGTACTGCATAATGTTACATTGTCTGAGGTGTACTTATTACAGTACTGCATAATGTTACATTGTCTGAGGTGTACTTATTACAGTACCACATAAGGTTACATTGTCTGAGGTGTACTTATTATAGTACTGCATGATGTTACATTGTCTGAGGTGTACTTATTACAGTACTGCATAATGTTACAGTGTCTGAGGTGTACTTATTATAGTACTGCATAATGTTACATTGTCTGAGGTGTACTTATTACAGTACCGCATAATGTTACATTGTCTGAGGTGTACTTATTACAGTACTGCATAATGTTACATTGTATGAGGTGTACTTATTACAGTACTGCATAATGTTACATTGTCTGAGGTGTACTTATTACAGTACCGCATAATGTTACATTGTCTGAGGTGTACTTATTACAGTACTGCATAATGTTACATTGTCTGAGGTGTACTTATTACAGTACTGCATAATGTTACATTGTCTGAGGTGTACTTATTACAGTACTGCATAATGTTACATTGTCTGAGGTGTACTTATTACAGTACTGCATAATGTTACATTGTCTGAGGTGTACTTATTACAGTACTGGGTGTGCGTTTGAAGTAACCTTGTATTTGACATTTCTTTGGCTTTTCTGCCGCGTGAATAGGTTAGCGCTGTTATATAAATGTAGCTGCTAGCTTTGTCTCTCAGGTACAATGTACTTGTTTTTCACATTGAGCTCACTCCTAGCAACCGTTCACATGACAACCAGCTATTCATATTTCCTACACCAGGGGAGTCCAAACTTGTTTTCAGTGAGGGCCGCACACTGAAAAATGAAAGCATGCGCGGGCCATTTTAAAAATGTTTCATTTTCAAAACCGATACAATATTTATTGTAACCTTTAAAACTTTTCTCAATTTTGGTGACTTAAAGGTCCCGGGGACCCAAAAGTGCCTCAGTCATTAAAGTGTTAAAAATAAGTCCTATATTAAAATGTTAGTGGCTGTTAAAGGTCCCAGGGACACAAAAGGGTCTCAGGCAAAAACTTTTTCAAATGAATGATATATTATTATTTGAATAATAAAAGTGTCCCAGTCACTTAAGTGTTAAAAATAAGTCCTAAATAAAATGGATGGATGTTAAAGGTCCCGGGGACCCAAAAGGGACTCTTTTATTAAAGTATTAAAAAGAAGTCAGATATTGATATTTTCAATTTTGGTTAATGTTAAAGGTCCCGGGGAACTAAAAAAGTCTCAGTCATTAAAGTTTTAAAGATAGGTCAGATATTAATATTTTTAATTTTGGTTAATGTTAAAGGTCTCGGGGAAATATGGTGGTTTTACAGCATATTACTGCACCACTCTTTTCAACGGTTGTTTTTTTGTTCTTTCTTTTCAACTGTTTTTACGGTGTGAATGGAAAAACAGTACACAATTCTGGTGACTGGGCTGTTATTATTATTATTATTATGGTTGCTATGTGGAGGTAAAAAGGGGTGAAGTCGGGGTCATGATGCTAGAAGGTTGATCCAAGGGGAGGAGTTTGTGTTAGCGAGGCTGCTTGTGTGTCAAGAGAAGATGTTGCCGCTCTCAGGTTACCGCGACAACACAATGCTTTCTCTGCAGAGAATGTGTGAACACGGCGAAGAAAGAATGAGCCGGAACAAGAGACAAGAGCGAGGAGGCTCTTTTGTGTGTGTGTGTGTGTGTGTGTGTGTGTGTGTGTGTGTGTGTGTGTGTGTGTGTGTGTGTGTGTGTGTGTGTGTGTGTGTGTGTGTGTGTGTGTGTGTGTGTGTGTGTGTGTGTGTGTGTGTGTGTGTGTGTGTGTGTGTGTGTGTGTGTGTGTGTCGGCTTGCATAATTAGCATTGCAATGCTACAACAGTTTTTACCAAAAAGTAATAATGTTACAGGAAAGATTGAATAAATTGTTTTTTTAAATATGCTTTAAAAATCTACCGTGCATCCCTAATTATAAAATGTTTATTCTTTTTTACATATTTCAACATTGAAGGCTTTATTTAGACCTTTGTAGGTTTTTGATGGCGGAAAAACATATTTTTTGAGAATATTAAGCAATGATTTTAAATACTTTTTTTTTTAATTTACTAAATAAATTTACTAATAAATATTATTATTTTGTTTTTCTAAGTCAATCTTAAGATATAAAATCATATTAAAAATAACGTATAATGTCGGAGAATATCGTTTGTTTTTTAAACGAACAGGATAATCTCATAGGGAATTTTTTTTTGAAAAAACTGCAATCTTACAAGAATAAAGTGGTAATTTTGTGAATAAAAGTTGAAATATTTAAAAAATCTCGTCTTTTAATTTAAATTGAATTAAATGAACTTCTTTACTTTTTACTTATCGCTAAGGGTGAGGAGTGAGGCAGGTGGTTACGTATTTAACTAGCAAAATGAATATAATCATCTTGTAAGAATGAAATTGTAGTTTTTTTACGGAAAAACTATGAAGGCTTTATTTAGACGTAGAAATTGTGACCTCATAAGAATTTGTAGGTTTTTGATGGCGGAAAAACATATTTTTTGACAATATTAAGCAATGATTTAAAATGTTTTTTTTTTTAATTTACAAAATAAATTAAAAAATAAATCAACTTTTGATTTCTTAAGTCAATCGAAAGATATAAAATCATATTAAAAATAATGTATAATGTCGGAGAATATCGGGCTTTTTTTAAACAAACAGGATAATCTCATAGGGATTTAAAAAAAAAAAACTGCAATATTACAAGAATAAAGTGGTAGTTTTGTGAAAAAAAGCAATATTTAAAAATGGTCTTTTAATTTAAATTGAATTAAATTAAATTCTTTACTTTTTACTTATCACTAAGGGTGAGGAGTAAGGCGGGTGGTTACGCATTTCACTAGCAAAATGAATTTAATACATTTTGCTATAGATATTCACAATTTTTACATGTTTTTTGGGGTTTAATCTGAGAATAATTTAAATACGTTTTTTTTTTAAATTGTAGCTTTCAAGGATTAGTTTCTTTTCTTTTTTTTAGAATAAAGTAGTCATATTGTAAGAATGTAATTGTAGTTTTTAAGGAAAAACTATGAAGGCTTTATTCAGACGTAAAAATTGTAACCTCATAAGAATTTGTAGGATTTTGATGACGTCAAAAACATTTTTTTTGACAATATTAAGCAATTATTTAAAATATTTTTTTTAAATGTACTTAATCAATTTATTAATAATTTTTGTTTTGTTTTTTTTAAGTCCATTTTAAGATATAAAATGCAGTATTTTCTCTGTCAAAATACAGATAGAAAAAAGATTAAATTCTTTATTGAAGCATATAATTTACAGGCTTTCAGGGGCCACATAAAATGATGTGGCAGGCCGGATCTGGCCCCGGGGCCTTGAGTTTGACACCTATGCTCAGGCATAACGATGATGACGTTAGCGCAGACCTGGGCAAAATACGTCCCTCGGGCCACATGCGGCCCATTGAGATTTTCAATCCAGCCCACCGGACGTTGTGCATCATTTCTTTTAGACCTTTAACATGAAAAGTGTATTTGTCATTATGATGTGCAGTGCTGTTGTTCAATGACCGTAAGTCTTCAACTATACAAAGTATTTGAATGCTTTTGAGTTATTACGGTAATCTCAGACCAGCCAGCTCCAAACAGATGCAGAAGCACATTTTTACAACAAATGTCTGCATAAAAGTGATAATATATCATATTGTAGGTGTTTATTATATATTGCTGTTTTTTTTTACATTTTTGTTGTGTTTTGCTTGATTATAAAAGATGTCTATCGAGGTCTGAGGAGTAAAAGAGGAGCGATATTGTTAATATTCAGTGTTTAGTTAATAATGTAAATCCCACTTTCTTTATTTTCATGTACATTTTGGGTGTCACATTCAGTAAAAAACTGTCAAATTCCATTTAGTTTTTTTGAGGTGGTCTGTCATCATTTTTTTAGAATTCTATAGGACATTGTGACTTTCGGTATTCCTGAAAAAAAGGGACCCATACATACATACTGTGCAGCAGATTTGTACAGATAAATGTGTATATATCATTTAAAGTTAAAGTAGCAATGATTGTCACACACACACACACACACACACTAGGTGTGGGGAAATGTGTCCTCTGCATTTGACCCATCACCCTTGATCACCCCCTGGGAGGTGAGGGGAGCAGTGGGCAGCAGCGGTGCCACGCCCGGGAATCATTTTTGGTGATTTAACCCCCAATTCCAAGCCTTGATGCTGAGTGTCAAGCAGGGAGGTAATGGCTCCCATTTTTATAGTCTTTGGTATGACTCGGCCGGGGTTTGAACTCACAACCTACCCATCTCAGGGCGGACACTCTAACCACTAGGCCACCGAGTAGGCACACATACACATTGGCCCCCCCAGACACATTTTTTCTCTCAATGTGGCCCCCTGAGTGGAAATATTTGCCCAGCTCTGCGTTAGCGTGATGCTACTAGCGCGATGCCTCTAACATTACTCTGCTGCCATGATGCCA
Organism: Nerophis lumbriciformis; assembly: GCF_033978685.3. Classification (NCBI taxonomy): domain Eukaryota; kingdom Metazoa; phylum Chordata; class Actinopteri; order Syngnathiformes; family Syngnathidae; genus Nerophis; species Nerophis lumbriciformis. The sequence continues at coordinate 56,815,960 of NC_084555.2, read as the reverse complement.
ATAGTATGACGCTACTAGCATGATGCCGCTAGCATGATGCCTCTTGGTCATCCCCAGGATAAACTTTCTTTGTTTTAGCGGCAGGGCGCCCCAACTCTGTGAGGGGATGGAGGTGAACCTTCTCAGCGTGTTGTTGATTTAAGCAGGCACCTGATGCCATTTCTCTCCATACTTCTAGAAGCATCAAGGTTGGCATTCATGTGCGCCTCAAAGACGCCACTGAGCAGCCCCGAAACCCGCTGACTCGCACTTAAACAAATACACACCAAGCGCACTTTTCCAGACCTCCCCAGTCAGGCCGGCATAACATACACGTTGTGTGCACGTGTGTGTGCTTGTGTGCACGTGTGTGTGTGTGTGCGTGTGTGTGCGTGTGTGTGTGTGTGTGTGTATGTGTGTGTGTGTGTGTGTGTAGCCCCAAGCACAGTCGGCTTATGTTGTAGTTTTTGTGTAGCGACCTCTCTCTGGCTTGTGTGTGTGTGTGTGTGTGAGTGTGTGTGTGTGTGTGTGAGTGTGTGTGTGTGTGTGTGTGTGTGTGTGTGTGTGTGTGTGTGTGTGTGTGTGTGTGTGTGTGTGTGTGTGTGTGAGTGTGTGTGTGTGTGAGTGAGAAGAGCACAAGTAAAATATATTTTGAACTAGAAAAGTAAGAAAACTGCATTGTTTGGGGCCTTTTGTGTTTTCAAGAGGGGGAAAAAATGTGTAGTTAATCATAAACAGTAAAAAGTAATCAATTACAGTTACTTGTTACCGTATTTTTCACACTTAAAATCCTTTCATTTTCTCAAAACTCCACAGTGCGCCTTTATAACCCGGTGCGCCTAATTCTGGTTGTGCTTACCGACCTCGAAGCAATTTTATTTGGTACACGGTGTAATGAATTTGAATTTAAAAAGAGACAACTGCAAACTGATTTTTGATTTTGATTGGAAGGTTTAGAAAATGCTTCAACGATGGAGGGAAGAGTGATGAAGTCATGTCAGATAATTGGTGTTAAAAAGTGGTCAGATAAATAGAAGAAGACTATTCATTCTTCCATCTGCTCCTTTCTGATCATGGAAATGTATGAGAAAGAGAAAACAATGAAAGTGTCAACTGTATATAAACATTTTCATGAAAGGAATACAAAGAAATGATGATGATGATAAGTGTGACCAGTAGATGGCAGTCAAACATAAGAGCTAGGTGTAGACTGCAATATGAGTCAAGTAAACAACAGCAACATTTGATATGTTCCATTGAAAATATAGAACATTACACACGGTGCTCAAAAATGTATGAAAATGTTTTAGTAGGACTTTGGTAAGCTATGAAGCCACACCGCTTGATGGATTGTAGGAGTACTACTTCTTCTTCTCTTTCTTTTCTTCTTCTTCTTCTTCTCATTTTTCTTTTCTTCTTCTTCTTCTTCTTTTTGTTCTTCTTCTTCTTCGTCTCCTTCATCTTCATTTTTCTTTGTCTTCTTTTTCTTTTTCTTCTTCGTCTCCTTCATCTTCATCTTCATCTTCATTTTTCTTCGTTGTCTGATTTTCTTCTTCTCATTTTTTTTCTTTTTCTTTTTCTTCTTCTTCTTCTTTTTCTCCTTCTTCTTCTTCTTCTTCTTCTTCTTCTTCTTCTTCTTCTCTGTAGCAATCTTTTCTTGTCAATGTAGTCAACTTTATACCATTTTGCGATCTGATTGATTAATGAATGACTTTTTGAATAACTTAGTTTGATGTTATGTATTCATAACACAACACTTTATTTATGATAAGCAATGTTCATCTTGAACTTGTTGACTCGGGAGGTGAAGAAAAAGAAAGGTTACAGGATGAAATAAGCTCCGCCTCTTCCTGCTCCTTTTCCAAACATGTGATGTGATGTGTCAGCAATAAAGTGAGGTGGACACACAAACATAAAGTGAGGTGGACACACAAACATAAAGTGAGGTGGACACACAAACATAAAGTGAGGTGACACACAAAGATAAAGTGAGGTGGACACACAAACATATAGTGAGGTGAACACACAAACATAAAGTGAGGTGGACACACAAACATAAAGTGAGGTGGCACACAAACATAAAGTGAGGTGGACACACAAACATAAAGTGAGGTGGACACACAAACATAAAGTGAGATGACACACAAACATAAAGTGAGGTGGACACACAAACATAAAGTGAGATGACACACAAACATAAAGTGAGGTGGACACACAAACATAAAGTGAGGTGGACACACAAACATAAAGTGAGGTGACACACAAAGATAAAGTGAGGTGACACACAAACATAAAGTGAGGTGGACACACAAACATAAAGTGAGGTGAACACACAAACATAAAGTGAGATGACACACAAACATAAAGTGAGGTGGACACAAACATAAAGTGAGGTGGACACACAAACATAAAGTGAGGTGAACACACAAACATAAAGTGAGGTGACACACAAAGATAAAGTGAGGTGACACACAAAGATAAAGTGAGGTGGACACACAAACATAAAGTGAGGTGAACACACAAACATAAAGTGAGGTGACACACAAACATAAAGTGAGGTGGACACACAAACATAAAGTGAGGTGACACACAAACATAAAGTGAGGTGAACACACAAACATAAAGTGAGGTGGACACACAAACATAAAGTGAGGTGGCACACAAACATAAAGTGAGGTGGACACACAAACATAAAGTGAGGTGGACACACAAACATAAAGTGAGGTGAACACACAAACATAAAGTGAGGTGACACACAAACATAAAGTGAGGTGGACACACAAACATAAAGTGAGGTGGACACACAAACATAAAGTGAGGTGAACACACAAACATAAAGTGAGATGACACACAAACATAAAGTGAGGTGGACACACAAACATAAAGTGAGGTGGACACACAAACATAAAGTAAGGTGAACACACAAACATAAAGTGAGGTGACACACAAAGATAAAGTGAGGTGACACACAAAGATAAAGTGAGGTGGACACACAAACATAAAGTGAGGTGAACACACAAACATAAAGTGAGGTGACACACAAACATAAAGTGAGGTGGACACACAAACATAAAGTGAGGTGGACACACAAACATAAAGTGAGGTGAACACACAAACATAAAGTGAGGTGACACACAAACATAAAGTGAGGTGACACACAAAGATAAATTGAGGTGGACACACAAACATAAAGTGAGGTGGACACACAAACATAAAGTGAGGTGACACACAAACATAAAGTGAGGTGACACACAAACATAAAGTGAGGTGGACACACGAACATAAAGTGAGGTGGACACACAAACATAAAGTGAGGTGGACACACAAACATAAAGTGAGGTGGACACACAAACATAAAGTGAGGTGACACACAAACATAAAGTGAGGTGGACACACAAACATAAAGTGAGGTGACACACAAACATAAAGTGAGGTGACACACAAACATAAAGTGAGGTGGACACACAAAGATAAAGTGAGGTGGACACACAAACATAAAGTGAGGTGGACACACAAAGATAAAGTGAGGTGGACACACAAACATAAAGTGAGGTGGACACACAAACATAAAGTGAGGTGGACACACAAACATAAAGTGAGGTGGACACACAAAGATAAAGTGAGGTGGACACACAAACATAAAGTGAGGTGGACACACAAAGATAAGGAGAGGTGGACACACAAACATAAAGTGAGGTGACACAAAGTAAGTTGCAGGTAAGTTGTGGGAAAAAGTAAGAGACAAAGAAATTGTATAACTTTACTTTCACTTTCTGTTTGTCAGAATGGTGTCTTGTGTGCCTTTCACTTTCACATTCACTTTCCCGCCTGCTCTCTCTCTCAAAGTCTTTTGTTGAAGTATCCCAGCAGCTCATGTTTGCTTGCCATTTTTACCTTCCTCCTCTTCTTCTTCCTCTCCTTCTCCTTCTTCTTCCTCTCCTTCTCCTTCTTCTTCCTCTCCTTCTTCCTCTCCTTCTTCTTCTTCTTCCTCTCCTTCTCCTTCTTCTTCCTCTCCTTCTTCCTCTTCTTCTTCTTCTTCTTCTTCCTCTCGTTCTTCTTCTTCTTCCTCTTCTTCCTCTCCTTCTTCTTCTTCCGCTTCTTCTTCTTCTTCCTCTCCTTCTCCTTCCTTTTCTTCTTCTTCTTCCTCTTCATCCTTTCTCTTCTTCTTCTTCTTCCTCTTCATCTTCTTTTTCTTTTTCTTCTTCTTCCTCTCCTTCTTCTTCTTCCTCTTCATCCTTTCTCTTCTTCTTCTTCTTCGTCTTCGTCTTCGTCTTCTTTTTCTTCTTCTTCCTCTCCTTCTTCTTCTTCGTCTTCTTCTTCTTTTTCCTCTCCTTATTTTTCTTCGTCCTCTTCTCCTTCTTCTTCTTTTTTATTTTCTTCTTCTTTTTCTTCTTTTTCATTTTCTTTTTCATTTTCTTCTACTTTTTCTTCTTCTTCTTCTTCCTCGTCTTCTTCTTCGTCTTCTTTGTCTTCTTCTCCTTTTTCTTCTTCTTCTTTGTCTTCTCTTTTTTCTTTTTCTTGTTTTTCGTCGTCTTCTTCTTCCTCTACTTCTTCTTCTACTTCTTCTTCCTCTACTTCTTCTACTACTTCTTCTTCTTCTTCTTCCTCTCCTTCTTCGTCTTCTTCTTATTTCTCTCCTTCTTCTTCCTCTCCTTCCTCTTCTTCTTCTTCTTCTTCCGCTCCTTCTTCTTCCTCTTCTTCTTCTTCTTCTTCTTTTTCTTCTTTTTCTTCGTCTTCTCCTTTTTCTTGTTTTTCTTCTTCTTCGTCTTCTTGTCCTTCTCCTTCTCCTTCTCCTCCTTCTCTTTCTTCTTCTTCTTCTTCTTCTTCTCCTTTGTCTTCTTCTTCCTCGTCTTCATCTTCGTGTTCTTCTTTTTTCTTCTTGTTTTTCTTCTTCTTCTTTTTCTTCTTTGTTTTCTTTGTCTTCTTCTTCTTCCTTCTTCTTCTTTCTCTCCTTCTTCTTCTTCATCTTCTTCTCCTTCTTTTTCATTTTCTTCTCCTTTTTCTTCTTCTTCTTTTTGTCTTCTCCTTTTTCTTGTTTTTCTTCTTCTCCTTCTCATCCTTCTCTTTCTTCTTCTTTTTATTTTTATTTTTCTTCTCCTTTGTCTTCTTCTTCCTCGTCTTCATCTTCGTCTTCTTCTTTTTTCTTCTTCTTTTTCTTCGTCTTCTTTGTCTTCTTTTTCTTCTTCTTTTTCTTTTTCTTCTTCTTCTTCCTCTCCTTCTTTTTCTTCGTCTTATTTTTCTTCTTCTTCTTTTCAATCAATCAATCAATCAATCTTTATTTATATAGCCCTAAATCACAAGTGTCTCAAAGGGCTGCACAAGCCACAACGACATCCTCGGTACAAAGCCCACATACGGGCAAGGAAAAACTCACCCCAGTGGGACGTCGATGTGAATGACTATGAGAAACCTTGGAGAGGACCGCATATGTGGGTAACCCCCCCCCTCTAGGGGAGACCGAAAGCAATGGATGTCGAGTGGGTCTGACATAATATTGTGAGAGTCCAGTCCATAGTGGATCCAACATAATAGTAAGAGTCCAGTCCATAGTGGATCCAACATAATAGTAAGAGTCCAGTCCATAGTGGATCTAACATAATAGTAAGAGTCCAGTCCATAGTGGATCTAACATAATAGTAAGAGTCCAGTCCATAGTGGATCCAACATAATAGTGAGAGTCCAGTCCATAGTGGATCTAACATAATAGTGAGAGTCCAGTCCATAGTGGATCTAACATAATAGTAAGAGTCCAGTCCATAGTGGGGCCAGCAGGACACCATCCCGAGCGGAGACGGGTCAGCAGCGCAGAGATGTTCCCAGCCGATGCACAGGTGAGCGGTCCACTCCGGGTCCCGACTCTGGACAGCCAGCACTTCATCCATGGCCACCGGACCTGTGGCCCCCCCCCCCCCCCCCCCAAGGAAAAGGGGAGCAGAGGAGAAAAGAAAAGAAACGGCAGATCAACTGGTCTAACAGGGGGT